>NC_056744.1:127710532-127908032 GCF_019279795.1 Protopterus annectens
GCAAACCGAAACATGATCAGAAGTCAGAATATCATGGCAGAGAGTCGTGCAACAATTAGTAAAACTGGCACTATATTAAGTATATAAATATGTTCAAATGTTTACCTTTTAGTACATTTAGTGATTTTTGAATGATAAAGGTGCGAGATGTAATGGGTTTGTATTAAGTACCTGCAGCTGCTGTTATCCATAGCACACTTGTTATCTGTAGAAGCCATAACCCTTAGCTTTGCTAATATTAAGGGTAAAATAAATGCGTGGCTTCCTTAGAAGTTGATTACTGCATTGCTTTACAACAAAACCAATGTAAGGGCTTGAGGTGCAGTGTTGCCCATTAATAACAATAGTAATAATGATGATAATAACAATAGTAATAATATAACACTACATTTGTTTCTCAGAACAACAGTTTATATGCCTTATAGTGCAACTTGTGTAATTAAATTAACACTTTCTTTTTTCTAATAGTTAATAAGGCTCTTCTTGGAACCATAAAGTGTATCATACTGACAAAATCTCTACAGCCAAGTCATATTTTTGCTTGAGACAGACCATTAGATAACTTTTATAAAGATACAAATAACATTTTTTAAATACTTAATGTGGTTAGTATCATACTTTAACGTACATAGTACAAAATCAGTATGTAGCTAACATGTAAAACTTTAATGTATTGTAGCCATGATCAGAACAGGCCAAATATATTTTCTTCTGCTGTGATAGGCAATTGCAACAGTTAAAGGTGCACATGACAATTCTATTTGGAGTTGGCTTCTATTAAAAGGGATGTGTCCATTTTACATGTATAATGTGCTTCCAATGTCTATAACAACGCAGTTTCTAGCAGTGTCCTCAACAGCAGATCCAGGAAGGTGTCTGCCACACAATTCTCACGGATCTCATTAAAAACAGAATAATTTCATATTAGACCAAATGATCTCCACTGTTTAGTTTTTATAAATACTTTCTCTGTCCATTACTTGTCAGCCGTTAATTCCTTGCAGCAGTTATACCCATTCTTTCCCTATAACTGGGCAGGACCTACTTGTGGTACAGGTATCATCTAGGCAGCCATTAGGGTTTTTCCATTTTCTCACCCTAATCTGTGCCCCAGTGGCTGACATGCAGTCATACAAATTTTGGGCCCTGCTGTGCGTTCCCAATTGAAAGTGATAATTCCTCCATATACTTCAAGAGGGCTGCCGTTCATATATAGCTTGGCAAATCCAAGTGCCAGTTCTTAGCCTAATCTGAGATTAGCCACTTTTATCCCACCTCTAACTAACCAACCTTCCCCCTATCAAATTTCCTACCACATCTTCCTCCCTAAGCATAAATCACATAAATATCAGAAACATCTGCAACAAACTGCCAGCACTTCATGCTTGGCTAGGCCAGTATTCACCTGATATCCTAGTGATAACAGAAACTATAACATTCACAGGGCAGAGAGATAATATACATGTGCAGGCAGCGTAGCTATACTGTATAAAAATAATCTAAGATTATGCAAATGTCACCCATAACTCTCCACAATTCAGTAAGGCTGCATTTCTCATAGCTACACTCACACTCAACCAACATAAATCTCTCTACATCATAATTGTGTATATTCCTCTAGGTAACAATTTCCATACTGCAGAAAATAGTTTTTCTGCTGCGTATGCTCCAACATGCCACATAGCCATGGTGGTGCAGCAGTAGCGTTGTTGCCTCACAGCAAGAGGTTCTCCCATTCAATTCTCTGCTGGAGCGCCTTCTGTGTGGAGTCTGCATGTCCTCCCCGTGGCCGAGTGGTGTTCCAAAGACATGGATGTGGAGACATGGAGGGAACATGAATGGGCATGCCTTTGTTGAAGGTTGAGCATCGGGCTGGCACCTTGTCACTGTAAAAATCTGCTGCCAATCATTAGTGGACTGGAGTTCTGCTATGGCGATCCCTAACCGGGAAAAGCCGAAAGAAGAAGAACAACAACATCCTTCAACATGCCACATGAAAAGCTTATATGATTGCAGTACAGTCTAGCTATCAGTCTCCTTATATACCCTAAGCATAGCAATAAACCGGACTCACCCAACTAATTACTACCCCCCACTCACCCCAACAATAAAAACAATAAGGGAGACCTGCTCAACTGGATCCTTATATCCATGCCAAACAAAACCTCCTCATCAAGTAGTCCCTCCAACTTCCTTGGCAACCACATCCCCATTGATCTCAATAAACAATGGAACAACATCCCAAACCTCCAACACTTTAATATTGTACATAACCTCTCAAACTTTAACAAAGAAACTTTCATCTCCTTCCTAAGAAAAATTACATTGTAATGACATACAACAGCTACCCATAGATGATGCTGTGACATTTTTCAACACTACCTTTCTAAACATCCTTAACAAACTATCCCCAGTTAGGAAAAAGTACATTAAAGCAAACCTTGCTCCTTGGCTATCTCGGAGTACAACAGAACTCATGAGACAAAGAGACAGGGTTTTCAAAACTTGTATAAAAAATAAAAATCAGTCAAACCTAAAAACATACAGACAATTTAGGAATCAAACAAAGGCCCACATTAAACTTGATAAAAAACTTACTTTCCAAACCTACACAATAAAACTTATAAGATCCCCAAAATGTTCTGGACCTCCATTAACCATCTACTTAATCCTGGATTAACTTCACAACCTTCCCCCATAATTACATCCACAAACCCTACTGAAATAAGCAGTCCTTTTAGCTCCCACTTCATACACCAATCACAACCTTTTACTCAAAAACTCACCTCAAAATAATACCCACACTGCTGACCAGTCCACCAAAGTACCCTATACACTAACATTTCAACCAGTCCCTACAGCTATTATCAAAAAAGGTACTACAAAAACTAAAGCTTATGTCTCTAGCTCCTGACCTCCTACCCATGTGAATACCTTAAAACTGAAGCCATAGCTTAGCAAATATCAATTCTTTTAAATCGTTCCATCAGTGAATTTTATGTCCCCCTCTTCTTAAAAATAAAAATGCTACATTCTACCTCACCAAAAAGGTGTCCACTCCCTAGAATTCACTAACTATAGCCCTATTGCCCCCCCCCCATCCAGAATCCTTGAGAAATGTATATGGTCTCAATTCTTACATTACGTTACACAAAAGCCATTACTATCACCAACACAACACGGCTTCCACCCCTTCATAATAGCTTCACTGCCCTCTTAAATCTTTTTAACACCATCAACTCAAATAACATTACAGCAAATTAATATCAGCCATTTTTCTCAACTTCTTAAAAGCCTTTGATATGGTTTCTTACCCCATCCTCCAACTGATCCCAAGCTGTGAAATGGCAAAATGACATCTCTGTCTTTCTTCCAGTCCCTGTAGGTGTCCCACAAGGCTCCATCCTGGGACACATTCTACTCAACATCTTTGTCAATGACTTCTAAAAGGCATGTAAAAATGTCTTATTAATACTGTATGTTGACGATTCAACCATAATCTGCTCAGCTAACAACCGTCACACTCTACAAAACTATCCCAGGAAGCCTTCACCTCCGTATAAACCTTGTTATCAAACTCCCAGCTATTCCTGAATCCAAATAAATATAAACTAATTCTTTTTACCCCAAAACATCTTTTAAATAACAACCATTTTCTCTTTGTTACCTCCTCAAACACCACCACAATTGAACTTGTCTCATGAACCAAACCTTTCGGCTCCTGTCTGAAAAAGACCTCAGCTTTGACATAAAGAAAACTCACCAAAAGCTAGGTTCACTCTATAGAGCCAAAGCATATATGTCCAATAATACAAGAAAGCAGATTTCCTCTGCTCTTCTCCTCCCTCGACTTCTTTACTCTGCTCCAGTCCTATGTAACTTGTATATAACTTGCAAGAAATCCAGCTAAACAAACTTGAAAAATGTTTCAAACGGATAGCAAAATTCCCCCCCATACAGGCCCCCATTTTTCTGCCCTGAGAGAACTACAGTGGTTAGAATTACCCTACCACCTATTTACTCTAAACTCCCATTCATACACAATCTAATTTATAAACCAAACATCTGCCCTACTCTAAATTATCTTATTCAACTATACCACCATTCGAGGCTGCTCAGTTCCACTGACAAACTCCTTCTAAATGTGTCTAAATATAACAGTGCTGCTGAGACATCCCTGTACTCCCATCGTGTATTTAGAATCTGGAATTCAATCCCGTTAAACATTAAACATCTGCATATCCTAAGAGCATTAAAAAAATAAATAAAATCTCACGTAATCAACTCATGGCTCTGTAATTGTATACTGTCTGGCTTACTCCTCCAACATACAAATTTTCTTTGTATCATTCTTCAAATTACATCAACCCAGACAATTTTATAACTACAACCTTCCAACTGACCTAAACCACTTTCTCTTATCTATTAAATATCCCTAACTCTACTTGAATCTCCCGTTCACACACTACCCTTTATAGTACTGCTAAACCCTCCCCTCAAGCACTACCCCCGTACTACTGCAAAACCCTCCCCCTCATGCACTACCCCCCATACTACTGCTAAACCCTCCTTCATGTCCTCACGCACTACCCCCGTACTACTGCTAAAGCCTCCCCTCACACACTGCCCCCGTAGTACCCCCTGTACTACTGCTAAACTCTCCCCCTGACACACTACTCCCCTGTACTGCTGCTAAACCCTTCCCCTGACACACTACTCCCCCGTACTACTGCTAAACCCTCCTCCTGACACACTACTCCCCCGTACTACTGCTAAACTCTCCCCCTGACACACTACTCCCCCGTACTACTGCTAAACTCTCCCCCTGACACACTACTCCCCCGTACTACTGCTAAACCCTCCCCCTGACATACTACTCCCCATACTACTGCTAAACTCTCCCCCTGACACACTACTCCCCGTACTACTGCTAAACTCTCCCCTGACACACTACTCCCCTGTACTACTGCTAAACCCTCCCCCTGACACACTATTCCCCCGTACTACTGCTGAATCCTCCCCCTGACACACTACTCCCCTGTACTACTGTTAAACTCTCTCCCTGACACACTACTCCCCCGTACTACTGCTAAACCCTCCCCCTGACACGCTACTCCCCTGTACTACTGCTAAACTCTCCCCCTGACACACTACTCCCCCGTACTACTGCTAAACTCTCCCCCTGACACACTACTCCCCCATACTACTGCTAAACCCTCCCCCTGACACACTACTCTCCCGTACTACTGCTAAACTCTCCCCCTTCTTCTATGACTGTTCTTATTTTTTTTGGTGTATGCAAATGATGTGACTCACTCCTCATTGCCTGCTGTTTGCATTATATCTGCTATTATTTATGTTATATCTGCTATTGTGTACAAAATGTAACTATACCAGTATGTATTTATATTTGTAATATCTTTGTATTTATAACCTATAGTGTTTTCCTCCCCAGGCCTCTTCTAAAAATGGGTCATGTGCCTTGTCAGACTTTCCTGGCAAACAAAAGCAATAAATAAATAATAAATAAGTAAATAAAGAAGACCTACTAACACATTCAAACTGGATTAATGATTTGGAGTTTTGGGTGTCCTTACTCTGAGTGCTGATTGTGTTTCTCTAGTGACTGGCAGCACCACATTACTAATTGGTATGGGAGCTTGTTGGCAGCTTGGCCTCTTCTTTTTAAATCGTGCAGTTATTCAACATCAGGTCTCCCAACATATTCTGTTTCTTTGTACAGAGCTTTATTATGGATGGGCCATATTGTTACAGGAGTGTACAGTTTGCAGTAAGGTAAGTGGACTCAACAAGAAAGAACACTCAACTCATTTTTGATGTTTTTTTTCTGTATACTCCAGGATGTACCGTCTCTACCACTTGTAGCTGTATTCAAACAGAAAAGTAGCTGAGTGCTGCTGACTGAAGACAGTAATTTAAATGTAAAATACTAGGGCTGTGTGCTGCTGACTGTGGAGAGTAACTTAAATGTAGAATACTAGGGCTGTGCGCTGCTGACTGCAGAGAGTAACTTAAATGTAGAATACTGGGGCTGTGCACTGCTGACTGAGGACAGTAACTTAAATGTAGAATACTAGGGCTGTGCACTGCTGACCGAGGACAGTAACTTCAATGTAGAATACTAGGGCTGTGTGCTGCTG
This sequence comes from Protopterus annectens, assembly GCF_019279795.1. Taxonomy (NCBI): domain Eukaryota; kingdom Metazoa; phylum Chordata; order Ceratodontiformes; family Protopteridae; genus Protopterus; species Protopterus annectens. The sequence goes on from NC_056744.1 coordinate 127,716,694, forward strand.
ACTGCAGAGAGTAACTTAAATGTAGAATACTAGAGCTCTGTGCTGCTGACTGAGGAAAGTAACTTAAATGTAGAATACTAGGGCTGTGCAGGACTGCAGAGAGTAACTTAAATGTAGCATACTAGAGCTGTGTGATGCTGACTGAGGAAAGTAACTTAAATGTAGAATACTAGGGCTGTGCGCTGCTGACTGAGGACTGTAACTTAAATGTAGAATACTAGGGCTGTGCGCTGCTGACTGCAGAGAGTAACTTAAATGTAGAATACTAGAGCTCTGTGCTGCTGACTGCAGAGAGTAACTTAAATGTAGCATACTAGGGCTGTGTGCTGCTGACTGCGGAGAGTAACTTAAATGTAGAATACTAGGGCTGTGCGCTACTGACTGCAGAGAGTAACTTAAATGTAAATACTTGGGCTGTGTGCTGCTGACTGTGGAGAGTAACTTAAATGTAGAATACTAGGGTTGTGCGCTGCTGACTGACAGTAACTTAAATGTAGAATACTAGGGCTGTGCACTGCTGACCGAGGACAGTAACTTAAATGTAGAATACTAGAGTTGTGTGCTGCTGAATGTGGAGAGTAACTTAAATGTAAAATACTAGGGCTGTGCGCTGCTGACTGCAGAGAGTAACTTAAATGTAGAATACTAGGGCTATCTGCTGCTGACTGAGGACAGTAACTTAAATGTAGAATACTAGGGCTGTGCACTGCTGACCGAGGACAGTAACTTAAATATAGAATACTAGGGCTGTGTGCTGCTGACTGCAGAGAGTAACTTCAATGTAGAATACTAGGGCTGTGTGCTGCTGACTGCAGAGAGTAACTTAAATGTAGAATACTAGGGCTGTGTGCTGCTAAGGAGAGTACCTTCAATGTAGAATACTAGGGCTGTGTGCTGCTAAGGAGAGTAACTTCAATGTAGAATACTAGGGCTGTGTGCTGCTGACTGTGAGAGTGACTTAAATGTAGAATTCTAGGGCTCTGCACTGCTGACTAAGGACAGTAACTTAAATGTAGAATACTAGGGCTGTGTGCTGTTTACTGAAGAAAGTAACTTAAATGAAGAATACTGGGGCTGTGTGCTGCTGACTGCACAGAGTAACTTAAATGTAGAATACTAGGGCTGTGTGCTGCTGACTGCACAGAGTAACTTAAATGTAGAATACTAGGGCTGTGTGCTGCTGACTGCAGACAGTAACTTAAAAGTATAATACTAGGGCTGTGCACAACTGACTGAGTACAGTAACAAATGTAGAATACTGGGGCTGTGTGCTGCTGACTGTGGAGAGTAACTTCAATGTAGAATACTAGGGCTTTGTGGTGCTGACTGCAGAGAGTAACTTAAATGTAGAATACTAGGGCCGTATGCTGCTGACTGAGGAAAGTAACTTAAATGTAGAATACTAGGGCCGTATGCTGCTGACTGTGGAGAGTAACTTAAATGTAGAATACCAGCAGGGAGCCAAACAGCATTCTTTGTCATTCACCTAGCCAAGAGACAGGCAATGTACTTGCCTGTTAGTCTACCAGTTGCAGCCCTTAATAGCATGGGATAATTGTGGTGCTAATGACTTACACAAATAAACTGAAAGGTGAGACAGCATATTGTTTATCATAAATAAATGCATGTACATCGCAGATAGAAAGGCAGAAAAGAAAGTCTTATCCTCGCATTGTTGTAAGTTTATTGTCAAGCAAAATCTTTACCAATTAACTAAGTTGAGTAATTCTACATTTTTATAAAGCAACACGGTGTTTTTGTTAGAGCAGCAATAAAAGAATAGACTGGTGTTATTGAACAAAGTCGCAACACATACTTGTTACACTAAGTCACGTCTTGAAGTCACTTAAAAGTACAAGTAAATAGCAACCATGTAGATAAGAAGGTAAAATAGGTATTATGTTAATTAAGGCATGTTTTGTATCAGAGGGTGGATGTAGTAAAGTAAGGACTATGATAAACCTTAGACAATAACGCAAGGTGTGCATATTTACTGACAAGTGCAGGATTGATGTCAGTTGAACAGAGGAGGATGTTTGAAGTATGGACATGGTGGGTATATAGTACATAACACATAGGTTCATAGGTTAGTACTAGGCTATCGGCCCTAGGGCCTATACAAGCCTAGCCATAACAATTCCCTGGCTATTTCTTCCCACACTATTTACTCCACTGGACCCCTGTATAGTAGGGCGACTGACGTGATCTCTGGGGTGAATTTCCTTTCTCCCATCCAATCGTCAAGGTTCCTTTTGAAGAGGCCAAAGAGACACTCTACTTGACATGTATGGGCAGTCTATTCCAGAGTCTGGGGAGTCTCTGGGTCAGGAACCTATCCCTTCAGCATGTTTTGTTTATTATGATGACAAGGTTTAGATCCCTGGAGAGTGTGGCTCTGAGGGATTGGGATTTCTTTAAATGTAGCATGTCCAACAGCTCTGGGTTTGACATGGCCTTGCATGTTAAGCAGAGATCGCCTCTGAGTAGACGATATGCGACAGAGTATAGCTGGAGTTTTTTAAGGCGGTCAGCGTAGGGCATCTGCTTTAGGCCTGTGATTCTTTTAGTGAGGTATTTCTGCGGCATAATGGAAATATTACATGATACTTCCTATGGGAAAAATCTCTGGGATAAAGAGTCAATCTTCTGTTTTCAGCAACTCCTTTCATGTTGCTGCCATGATAACTTTTGCCTGCCTTTCATTGAATTTCTGGGAAATGCTTTTTTTTATTGAGCTGTACTCTGACTTTCCATGTGTTGCATAATATCCCATAGAAGGTTAGCCTCATTCATTACCTCCTGGGGCACATATGCTGGGAATTAACTACAAATTATATCTTACAAGGATTTGTCTGAAGCTTTGGTCTAAGGGTTTTCTTTCTGTGAAGCTCTTTACGTAGCTTAGGCTGTTAGGATAAACAGGGACTAGTACCTTGTTCCTTCCATTGGATTACTAGTACATCTGGATACTGCTTTCCCTGTCGTTTATATATAAACCATCTCAACCTTTGCCCAACAGAGGCATTACCCATGCCTCTTATATGCAATGTTGCGCAGAGGGTATGTAAAACTAGTAATAATGAAGTTCTACTTTTATCTGTGCTTGCAGACCCGCAGTGTCCCTTATTGGATATTCAGACAATATGTGGAATGCAATGGAATTATGAGAAAGAATTTTTGATTGCCATTGCTTAACAACACTTCATGGCTTGGGTTGCTAATAATTGCTAAAGCCTAATCACTTTCTACTTAGGTTGAAAAATCAAGTATCCCATTAAGAAAGCTGTGCAGTACGCTACTTGACAATATATATGGTTAAGTGGTTCCTTTGAAGAAATAAAAAAAAGTCTTGTGAGGAATTCATGATGAAACATATTGTTTCCCACACTAGAACACATAGATGGACAGCTATGTTTAAGATTAGAAACTTTTCATACTGTACAGTATTGGCACAACTCAGGAAATTAGAGCCATTTATGACTCAGCATTCGTTAGAGGTATCTCTTGCCAAGATTTGCTCAGCAGTTATAATTAGTACTGTTTGGAACACAAAATTGGATTGCATTAAGGTGCGTGCTGTCTTCAAAAATGTTTTGCCTTGGGTAGTTCAAATATTTTCTATAAATTGATATGGGTTCATTATGTTCTTTGAATAGTGCAAACATTCTTGCCTGAGCAAGCAATAAAGACAGTCTAACAAATTAATGTAGCAAGTAGGATATCTCTTTTACACTTGCCCAGGTACAGTTGGCAGAATTCAAAATTCAAGGAATGACATTGTAATTACACCAGTAAAAGTTTTTTTTTATAACTGCGACTAGAGTAAGCACGGTTGCAACGCAGAAATCTCATTCATTTGAAGTGACCTTGCACAGCTTAATGTTGCTGTACTGGGTTTAACAAATTACACTGTTGCAAATAGTCAAAACTTTAGTCATAGCTGAAGGTTGTTTTCATCCATACTTCTCAAGATAAAACAATTATAAAAAAAAATAAACAGAAAAACAAATGCATTAGGAGTGAAACACACATTCCTTCTCTACATACATCTGACGGAAGAGAAAAAGGAATGCAAAGTAACACGAGGATCAGAGTACATAGTGTACAGTGTCCGGGAGGAGTTCAGCCAGCTTTGCACACACAAACATAGCATGCAGTACTTAATATGCTGGCAGAATGCGACAATCTGTGCAGCTAGTCTGCCTGGCTGGATGCATCTAATGTGTTTCACAAGACAGATGCATTCAGTTTGGTCAGACAGTGTATGTTACTCATGGTATATTCTTTCCTGCGAATACTTCATAAATGTCTTTGTGAGTTATACAATACATTATGCTTAAACCAGAGAGGGAGAAACTATCTCAGAAAATACCATATTCTTCTAAAAAGTTCAAGTCATAGAAACTGTAATGCTTATCAAAGATCGTTGCCACTAGTACCATTTTAGAGAGGCTGTGGTTCTTCAAGGCAGGCACTCGATGCTTTTGTGTAGTAACAAAACCATGGTCAATTGTAATGACTCCTTTGTCACCTATATTTTGGTTTTCTCTTCCCTACCACTGACAATCTTATGAGAACTAATTATTTAGTCAGCACATATTGACTCACCATGACAGTTCATGTAGTGTCCACAGTTATGATCGCAGATTTCCTTGGTTATCTGAGGTAAAAATTAACCAATTCCAATGAAAGTAGAAAATTAGGCAGGGGTGCGTTTAGATGATGACTGGCATGCTATCCATTTTTTCAAGATGTCCCCATACTAGTGGAATGTGTAAAAGGGAATCTGCCATCAAGGGCACATCAGGTAAGACATCTTGTATTTTAATGCAAGCATCACCATAGTTGCTGGGTATAGTAAAAACAAGTGCAGCAGAATAATGAAATGATTTAATTTTTTTCTAGTATCTACTACAAGCATGAAGGAAGGGAATGGAAACATAATCATGAGTGATGACTGGGCAAGTGCAAAATTAAATACCTAATGTGTTCAGATGGGTGACTATGATAAAATATCTGGTAAAAACTTGAAAGAGTCTTTGTTCCTTCTCCTTCCCACACACTTTGGAAATAGTGGCAAGGTTGTAGCCTGCATTGCTGATTATAACTATCTAAGATTATGCCACTGTAGATGTTGCTCAGGGTGACAAGGACGGCTGTGGCATTTGGTGCACAATATAGGGCTGAGACTGGTTGAGTGTACGCTAAAGTAAGAATTCCTGCAGCTATGCCTTTGGCTTTGATGGGGTCATGAATGAGGGGGATGCATGTTAAGCTGACTAGCATCAGTCTTAAGGAAATATTATTAGGAATGGTTAGTGTATGATAAAACAGTGCTAGGTTCTGTTTAAAATAAATCCCAGTGCATTTTGTTTTTGTATTTAGAAGATTAAATCTTTATGGATTTTTCATTGAGATATTACTGGTATGATTCAGCTTTCAGCAGGTACAAAAATATGACTGCAGGTTTATGAATACTAATTGCTATTTTTTTATTGTGAGCTAGACCCTGAAAGGATAATGCTAGGAACAATAAAAAATGTCCACATCCTGGCATAAAACACATGAAAAAATGAGGGGGAACAGAAAGGGAGAAGCTAGTGCAGTGGTGGTCATTTGAGCATCTAGTGTTATGTTACACAACTGTACTATGTTTGTCATACTGATCACTGCTGCAGTAGCCTTAGCTATATGGGTAGATTACCCTAACTAACTACATTTGGGAGGTGGAAGGAGCTCCTGGAGATTGATCCTAGCAAAGTCTGACCTGGACCTAAAGAAGGAATCAAGCTTATTGTGTTTTGTAAAGGTACATATAGATGACCAATTAGCAGCTTCTAGAATACCTCTAGAATCTAACCTTTTCCAAAAAGCTATAAATGAAGCCAAGGTCCTGATAGAGTGGGGCTTGACCCTGTCTGGAATAGTTTTGTTATGGCAAGTATAAAAAAAGTGAATAACATTAAACAGCCATTAGTCTGCTTTGGCACAGGTTGTACCTCCTTATCTTCACAAGAAATGAATAACTGATTCAAAGATCTGAAAGACTTAGTTCTGTCAAGATAGTACCTGGTTTATCTCTAGACATCCAAGGTGTCCTTTCTTGCTCATTTTTAGGTTCAGGAAGCAAAAGAGGGAGATGGTTAGCTTTGCTTAAACTAAGTGCGGCTACCACATTAGGCATCAGATAAAGATTACTTCTGAAAGGAACACTGTCCATGTGGAAAATGAAATAAGGTTGATTCAACATCAGAGCTTAAAACTCAGATACTTTTCTTGTAGAGGACAGAGAAATCAGTAAAACTGTTTTCCATGTTATGAACCTCAAGTCAGCCAGGTTAGCTGGTTCAAATGGAGCAACTGTTAGCTTATCTAACAAAAAATTAAGATCCAAGGTAGGGGCCACCAGTTTATTTGGAGGCCACTTCTGCAAAACCACTTTCAAAAATATTTTGATATGAGACTGCTTTGAAAGAGGAGGATCCATGAGAAGACATAATGAAATGGTTGATAAATGAACTTTGACAGAGGAATAAGAAAGGCCATAGGATAGTAACTTACACAAATACTGTAAAACCAGAGAACAATTGGCCCTGAATAGGGCTAATAATATTGTTGGCACCAACTAAATAATCTTTTCCATTTGCTAATATATGATTTTCTAGTAGCAGTCTTTCTTGCCTCTATTAGAATGTGCTGCAACTCCTCAGTAAACAGGTGACTAAAAGGAATTAAGACCTTATCATCCAGGCAGTCAAGCAAAGTTGATTGATGTAGGGGTATATCAAATACCCCAGTTCTTGTGTGAGTAGATCCAGTTTGTGAAGAAGCTTGTGGTCATTGCTCCTGGGTTTTTACAAAAAGAAGAGAGAACCATAATTGCCTGGTCCAGAAGAAAGTCACCACAATGATCTTGGGGGATTAATGGTGAATATTCAGATGTACCCTGGATATTAGTGGAAAGGGTAGAAAAGCATACAGGAACATTCCTGCCCAATGGAAAGCAAAGACACATGTCTTCCAGGCCTTCTTGCATGGATTCCTAGAACAGAATCTTAACAGTTGATTGTTCAGAGAGGAGGCAAACAGATTTACTTGAGGAACTCCCCACAGATGGATCAAATCTTGGAAGACTCCCTGAGCTAGTTTCCATTCATGAAGATCTGCCCTGGACCTGCTGAGCTTGTCTGTTACTCAGTTTTGCTCTGACCAAAAGCAGGATGCCTGTTGAGTGAGATTGTGCTGATAAGCTATGTCCCAAGCTAACATGGCTAGTCTGCATAGGGAGTATGATCTGGTTTCCCCCTGCTTTTTGATGTACTACATGGCTGTGATCTTGTCTGTAATAACTTGAAGAGGTCCCAGGAACATACCTGGCAACATCTTAGAGCAAGAAATCTAGACAAAGCCACAAATAATGGGGGGACAAAGAAGCAAAAATAGGGACACTTTTTAAATGTTGCTCTTACAAACTTAGAAAGTTGATAGAATAACAGATTTTGCATTAGAATGCATTTTCTGAAGGATATGATTTCTGAAAATCAAATGTCTGCCATTATTTTCTAACTTCAGTCCTCATTGATTTGCCAGAAAGTTACAATTTTATGAGAAACTTACTAAAAATATGAGACAAAAATCTGGGCATCTTGATAGTTGAGAGCTATGCCTGGGAAACTAAGATAAATCAGAGTTGACTTCCTTGATCAGGGCAAACATCTCTGATATTTATGATGTTGCATCTGTCCTTGGTATCCCACACACCTTACAGTTTTATCCTTCCTGAAACTGCTCCCCAAGCAAAGTCTGAAGTGCCTATAGTGACTGACTGCTTTGGAACAGGATGGGAGAAGGGGTGACCTGAATTTAAGGATATTTGTTGTCTCCATCAAATTATTTATTTTCTGACAAACTCCAGTACTGGGATTTGAAAAGACAAAGGGTGTTGCTGCAAGGAGCAACGAGACTTCAGATACCTCTGTATCTTTCTTGTGTGTAGTCTTACCTGGTGTATCATAAAAATCATAGAAGTCATGAGACCCAAAATCTTGAGATATTTCCTTACAGTGACTGAAGTTTCAGTGGAAAACCTTAGAAACAGATCTAGATATAGATCTGCTTTTCCTGTAGAAGAAAAGCTCTTTGATATGATGTGTCTAGCTGACATTCCAGGAACACAATCCTCTGTGAAGGAGTCAAGAAAGACTTTTGAATGTTCTCTTGGAATCTCTTTGTTTAAGATATCTCTTCCCCCAAGAGCTCGTACTGACACTTTGAAAAAGGCTCTGTAAAAATAAGTAAGGCATCTAGATACAGAACAATGTAGATACCCTGTAGCCTGCAATGAGCTATGACTGGAGCTAAACATTTTGTGAACACTCTCGGTGCAGTGGATAGTCCAAAGGGTAAAGGAGAGAACTGATAATGTGATCCAGATACAAAAAACCTTAAGAAACGTAAGGACTCTGGATGAATAGGTATGTGATGAAAAGCATATTTTAAGCTTAGTTTTATCAGGAAACTTGAAAGACAAGGAAGAGGTTAACAGGTTGTGAGGTGACATAATTTAGATTTAGGTGAAGTGAGATCATTTAGGTTTAGGAAGGAAAGATCCAGAACTGGTCTCCATGCATTTTCTTTCTTTGGCACTAAGAACATTCTTGAATAAAACTGCTTCCCCACATGGGAAGGAATAACTGGTTCTATCAGTCCTTTGGAAAGCATGTGGTGATGAACTGGAGGAAACAAAAGAGACTGATCTGGAGGATGATGAACGACCCACTAGAAAGAAAGAATTTCCTCCCACTGCCATCTTTAACCTTGATGAATGATCTTCAGAACTGATTTGTCTGAAACTGTCTGTTGCCAAAGAGAAAAATGAAGTTTGAGACTTTCTGGAAGAAAAAAAAATGGGCCAAGGCTGGAGGGGTCATAAAGTCTCTTGAATAGTTATTCAGACGTTTTGTTCTGTCTTGGTTTTGGGAGGTTCAAGGCTTCTTTTTATGAAACCCTTGTGATTTCTTCTTAAATGTTTGTTTACCTGTATTTTGTTGAGACTGTTTATTTCGCTTTTTATCAAAATTGGACGAGGAGTTAGAAAATCCCTTGGAAAATTTGGAGAAGAGTGCAGGAAAATCTTAAGAGATTCCCTGGATTAGCTTACCCACTTCATCACATTTTTGATCATCTCTGCAGCAGAGAGGTCAAAAACTAAATCTCAATGCAAAGGGGAATTTAAAATCTCATTTTTATCATCATCTGGGAGATTCTGAGAATGCAGCCATGCAAACCACCTGAAAACATTACCAGTGGCATTAGCCTTGGAATAGGTATCAACACAGTCATACACACACAACAAATAATGAGTAGTGACCTATGCCACAGAAGAAACTAAAGTATTTAAAGATGTTTTTTTCTTTCAAGAAGAAACTACAGATAAAACATTCCTCACACTTTCACAATTAGTCAGAACAAACTTTAACTTATGAGCTTGACAATTCAAAATTCTGAAAATCAAAATTGCAGAATTTTTTCCCATACTTATCACTAATTTTCACATTCATATCAGAAAGAGTAGGATGGGCATTAACTAATTGTTTAACAACAGCGGGATCAACTAAACTATAGCTCCTAGCTCAGGTTTGAGAATAATGTATAAAAACGTAAAAGAAAGAGGAACCGGTAGTTTAGCTAGGATGGGGTGAGAGGGGCAGTTGCCCTAGGTGCACAGTTTTGGAAGGGCACAATCAGCCATTCCCAATCTCTCTTTAATGCAATACCAGTTTTTACAAGAAGATATTGCATTTGTGGTCAAACGTGCTGTAGTGTTCCGTGTGTTGTCTAATTTTTTTTTTGTGTAAAACCCAAGTGCTGTAGCACTCCATTCAGGGAGGGTATAAACTGTAACAAGCAGTTTGCTACAGTTTAAAAAGAAGATTTTTTTAAGTAAAACATGAATGCTGTAGTGCTCCATGCAGGCAGAGTATAAACTGTAGCAATGGTTTGCTACATTTGTAGCAAATAGCTTGCTACAGTTTAAAAGAAGAATTAAAAAAATATATATATATATATATATATATATATATATATATATATATATATATAAATACACATATATATATATATATATATATATATGTAGAAGAAGAGTTGGGAGCAGGGCTCTGAAATGGGATCTGAATGTCTGGAACAGGAAGGGGTGGGGGTATATATGCATCTGGCTATCTGGTTGCTGTGCCAGTAGAAGAGCTGGGAGAGGCATAGATCAAACTAAGCTGAGGAGGCAGGGTGCTGGTTCACAGTACTGCCCAGGGTCCTGGTTGAACCAGCATCATTTCAGTGATGAACTTTATACATCCTATCTGCCTTTTTAGGGGCAGCTGGCTGACTATCAGGAACATTGCAGGCAGTAACACATCCTTTAAAGCAGACAGAGCAGGAGGAATATGTGTGTAGGTTCTAAAAATTCCTTCTGTGGCAACACAGTATTTTCTGAGGAATTGAGAAACATCAGTGTTCTCCAACTGATAACACTGGCACATTCTAGCAGTAGTCTGACAGAATGAGAAAGCCCCAGTGGGAGAATACAAAACTGAACTCTCCTCTGAGTATAAATCAGAAATCTGAGGAGAAAACCTTGTATTTGTCCCTTCATTTTCCTGTTCAGATTCAGAATTCTGAATCTGTTCAGGAAAATAGGTATCCCTCTTTATATTACCATAAACTTCTTTACAAGAAGGAATAATAGCCTGAATTAAATATTGAGCCAGACCCAGCAAACTACTCATTTTTAAGGAAATGTGAGGAGAAGGATTAGACACGTTTAGTTTTCGGTTTCTTTTTGACAGGAAAGACAGGGCCAGCAGTGTTAGTAATGGCAGCAACAGCATTCTGGTACAACAGGAAATGCTTTCCCATTCCCTTTTCCTGGACTGTTATGCCCATTGTCTGTTCTACTTGATCTAGCTAGCTATTAGATAAAGTAGCGCATTTTACACTCTAGAAAACAATTGTTTTTACACAAAAGAGGTTAGTGGATTTTTCATCTAGTGCACTGGGGGGTAGCCTGGCCTGTTGATGTTGAGGAAATACTTGAGATTTCTAAATGTAGTTTTATTGGCTCGAGGGCTTATTTCATTTTTAGTGCCTTTATAAATTCTGTATAATTGAGTGACTCTTGGCTCATTTATTCAAAACAAAGTACTTTTATTGAATATCCACACTTTTATAAGCCATTTAAAGTACACTCCTATTTCTATATCTTTATGTTTATTTGTGGTAGCATTTTATACTGTTTAAGTTTGTTTATGGTAGCATTTCACTCTGGACATTCCTTTACTGTGCCTCTGCATTGGGAGAACTGGGATTGTTCATCTGGTGTCAGTAGGTGTTTAACTAGTCTATCTGAGCTGGGAAACACACAAAAGGGCTCTAAGTATTTTTTTTTTTTTGCAGTTCTCTGCACCTGCACTTGATTTGCATTGTTTTGATACCTAGATAGCATAGACTAGATTCAGACCTGATTAATCTACCTGTTATTTATACATTTGAGCCCTAAACCAGCCATTTTAAATTAAGAAGGGCTCCCCTACACCCTTGTTGCAGAAGCGTGTGGATCCAGCCTGGTCTGAGCTGGGGATTGCTGGAGAAAGTTTAATTGTGTGCTTTCCTATTGGTAGAATAGGTTAAAATGTCTTAATTTCACCTGTATTTAAGCCTTGCATTTGAAAGTTGCAGCACACCATACAACAGGGATTAGGGGTGCCCTGTAAAGATGCAAACACCTTAAAACTCAAATTTTCCATAGACATCTGTCAGTGGAACCCTCCCAAGCTTCCCTACTGCACTATGGGTGCACTGAGCAATTTTGCCACACTTAGCATCCATAGCCTTCAATAGAAAAAGCACTTTTAATCACAAAATCAGTCACTACCAACCACCTTAATGAAAAATGCAGTAAGGTACCAATGAAGGCTGTCCTCCTTGTTAAACTTACACAAATCCAAATACTCCTTGGTGATAATCCAAAATGCGATAGCCAGGTTGCATTCAAACAGATTTTATTATAAACCAAATAAAATAAAATAAAACAGATTTAGAGCTTTCATCTCCTAATGCAGAGACTTCATCAGAATCATCTGCGTTACCATACTTTCATCATTTAAATAATGTTGAAGTTCATTCCATTGGCTGGTCAATTAATAAAGCATTTTTAACCAGTGAAAGTCCGATAGGTTGTAATGTTATGTCATGTTATTTGTAATATAAATAACTAAATATGCAATTAAATAAATAAATAAATGCAGATCAGTTAATAATAAATTATTTCACACACAATAGAAACACCCTACCACAATTCCTAAATATACTAACTTCTATAACACTAAGCATGTAAAATTGGAAACTAATAAAACACAGGTTCACATTTTTCTATGACACTAAATCAAAAGGTGTACATGTAATATTAAAATACTTGTATATATTTTATATACATACATATATATATATATATATATATATATATATATATATATCATTATACAACAGTTACTACAATGCGTTACATTTCATCTTCTAAAATTCATATTTCATAACTATATTTATTTTCACGGGGATATATATCATTAACTAGATGGGGTAGCAATGGGCTCGGCCTGTGCCCCTATATATACCAATACAATTATGTTATATTGGGAACAACGATATGTATTTAAATCCAGATTTTATCACAACATTGTGAGGTATTACCGTTTTTTGGATGATATTTTCATCCTATGGGAAGGAACTCAGGATATGATACTTGAAATTATGAATTTTATAAATCATAGTACTGATTTTTTACAATTTACCTTTGAAACTAAATGGATGAAATACATTATTTAGATGTTAGGATAAATAAAGATTATGAAAATAAGACATATAGATCCAACATATATAGAAAGAAATGTTATTCCAACTCATACTTGCATTATCAAAGCGATCACCCCCATTACCTTAAAAAGAATATCATAAAGGGGCAGATGATCAGAGTGGCAAGAATGACATCGAATAAGATGGACCTCATGAAAGAAGTGGACAACATTCACAATATGTTTAAGGAAAGGGGGTACCTAGATATGATGATTGAGACTATTAAGAAAGAAGTGGTAGAAAGATGGGGTATGGCGCATCTACCACTATTGACTAGTGGAGAAATTACAAGAAATTGTAAATCCAAGAATAATACACAACAACTTGGAACACAATTCCCCTATTTAACGTTGACCTACCATGCAGAAATGGGGTGGATTAAGAAATGTATTAATGGAATTTGGAATATGTTTAGTAGAATGTCAACAAGAGTGGAAGTATTTCAAAAACCTTTAAGATATAGTTTTAGAAGAAATATGAATTTAAAAAATATATTGGAGAAAAAACGTAATGATAACAGAGATGGGGCATGTGTAAGACTTGGTACTTTTAAATGTGGTAGATGTGCTCAATGTCCATTTATAGCTGGCACAAAGGAATTGACCATACCTAGTATTAATCTTAAGCTTAGGAGTAATACATATTCTATTTGCTACACAAAGGGAGTAGTGTATTTGGCATATTGTAAAACATGTTGGGCATATTATGTGGGCAAAACCAAACATAATTTAAAAGTTCGTATATATGAACATACGGGATATAAATAAAAAGAATGAAAACAACGCCCTATATAGACATATGTTAAAATGTAGGAATACAGACTATAAATTTTGGGTATTAGAAGAAGTTAGGGACAATGAGAGGGGAGGTGATTGGGAGACATACCTGGAATTTCGGGAAATGATATGGCAGCTAAGGCTGGATGCCTGTAATAGTCCAGGTATTAATGATCATATTACCATCACATCAGCTTTAAAGCTACTCTCACTAGACCCAAAGAGATGCACATAAAATATACAAAGGCTATTCCTGGTGTTGTAAGCAACAATAATTTTATTGTATATCTATTACAGATTAGTTTTATATTTATTTTTATATATGCTATATATAAAATATACATGAACAAGTGATTTTTATTAATGAGGTTTTTAACAATCATCTTATTAATTTATTAATACACATTTAGTGTGATTTTTTTAAAATATGAATTTTCAATGAGTGACCTCCCAAACCTCATGTAATAGAGGCATATGGGATATATGCAAATGACTCTTAGGAATAACAGGTGTTTTAGTTATATGGCAATTCTGATTGCCCATGACTGTTATATTTCCAGTCATTTTAAGGAAAAACTTTAGGCCAATAAAGCAAACCCCACTAACTATGGATATGCATATTTCAGCCTTATTATGATCTCATCAGATTAGTACAAGCAAAGTGTTTGACTAAGCATAAACAACAAAGGTTTGTTATACCCAGCTGATGTCCATTATCATTAGGGCGACTGCAAAATATCGCAACTAATAAATTAAAACAAAGAGTGAGAAGATCACACTGAAAAACCAATCAGTAAAAACTAAATGAAAACTCCAGCCGAGCTAGAACTTCCAATGAGTGACCTCCCAAACCTCCTGTAACAGAGGCACATGGGATATATGCAAATGACCTTTATGAACATTAGGTGTTTCAGCTATATGGCGATTATGTTCATAAGGGTCATCAATAAAGAAGAAGTTAAATTGGGTGGCTAAGGAGAGGTCTGGCGCATTTGGCTTAGGGCAGGGACTGTCTCTTTTGCCAGGATTGAGGAGGGTGAAGATGCCATTCCAGAATTTTTTGGGGTTGGTCTTGTGGTTATTTTGAAGGGTGGAGAAATAGGATTTGCGGTCAGCTGCAATAAGTTTTTTTTTACTTTGTTGCTTAGTAACTTGTATTCATTCACGATGGTATGGCTTTTATTTTTCTGGTAATGTTTCCAGGCTTTGTCACTGAGATGCATAATGGTTGTAGTTTCTTTGCTTAACCATGGGACAGTTTTACTTTTAATTCTTTTGGTTCTGGAGAGAGCAAGGATATTTAAAAGGTCTAAGAATGTAGTATTAAAGTAGGCTACTGCATTGTCTAGGGATAGGGTTTTTAGAGGACTCCAGTTTGTGTGCTTTAGAGAGCTGGAAAAGGTTTCAGGGTTGATGTTTCTGAGAGAGGAGGAGGAGGAGATAAAAGTGTGGGATAGCTGTAAGGAGGAGGGAAGGTGACAAGAAAAAGAGGGAAGATGATCGCTAAGAGTGTCAGGTAGGATACCGCTGTCAGAGATGTATTGGGGGTGGAAAACAAGAATCCAGTCAAGAGTAGTAACAGAGGAGAAGTGTTGCAAGGGCCTGGTAGTAGAGTTTATTAGTTGTGCGAAGTTGTATAAATTTATGTTGTGTGGAGAAGTAGGAAACTGAATATCGGTCCAGTTAATATTAACACCACTGAGGATTATGGTCTCGTTGGTAATGTTAGAGGAGAACCAGGAGAGGATATCCTCAAAAATAGGGATATTGTCTCCTGGGGGAATGTAAAGAGTGGCTATACATATGGGTTTGTTTCTGTTCATCTGGAGGAGGGCTAAGGTTAGTTCAGCATTGGTGAAGTGGGGTATGGGTTTGGTGAAGGGAGTAACTGTAAGGGAGAAGGAGTAGAGTAGAGCTACTCCACCACCTTTTTTGAGAGTCCTGTCATTTCTAATTATATTGTAGTTGAGGGGAGTGATTTCAGGATCCTTTATGTGTGGCTTTAACCAGGTTTCAGTAAAGGATAGGAT
The DNA here is from genome assembly GCF_019279795.1 of Protopterus annectens. Lineage (NCBI taxonomy): Eukaryota > Metazoa > Chordata > Ceratodontiformes > Protopteridae > Protopterus > Protopterus annectens. The sequence continues at coordinate 127,732,406 of NC_056744.1, forward strand.
ATCTGGGTGGTTATGTTGGAGTCAGGCATGGAAGTTTGGAATCTTGTTACATAAGGTTCAAGCATTCAATGTAGTAAAAAGGAGGGATTTGCAGGATGAGGGCGGTGAGGGAAGGGATGAGTTTGAATGAAGAGAGGCATTGAGAAGGTTGGCAATAGGTTGATGAATATGGGAAAAGAGGAATTTAGCGTGCTTAGTGTTCTGTTTGAGAGTTGGGTGTTGTGTTATAGTAATGTTATTAGGGATTGGGGATGAGAGGCAGTGAACTTTAATGAGTTTATAAGAGAATAGGAGGTTGCTATTGAAGAAGTAGAGATGAGGGGATATAGCGGTTTATGTGGGGTATGTAGAAGTTATGTGAAAGGAGGGAGAGTTATTAGAATTTGGAGGACTGGTGAGAACGTGAAGGTAGGTTAGGAAGAGAAGAAGAGGAAGGAGTACAAAGGAGGTGGGTTTTAGAGGCATAATGGTGTTTGAGTATTGTGGTATTGGGAAAATTATAGTACAGTGGAGAATGTCTATGGGATTAGTCAAGCTAGTTCTAAAGTGGAAGATATTTAAGGGGAGAAGGGGGGAGGGAATAGCTAGTAATTTGTAATGGGAGGAGTTTGTTGTAATTACTACAGCAGACTAGGTGGTTTGAACTCTGGTGGGTGTGGTGGGATATGGGGGCAGGGAGGAGAACAGAGTGAGCCCGAGCGTAGCGAGGGTGAACGGAGTAGGATGAGCCAAGATCTAAGCAAGTTTGTGTTTAAGAAAAACAATCAGAATTGACTCATAACTGCTGTGAAGCAGTAAGTCATTTCTTAACCATTTATCAGGTAGAAAAACAGGATAACCTTGTATCTGTAGACTACTGTGCTCTCAATTAAATTAACAAACACGCACAGTATTTGATCAGCTATGGATAGTATTTGCTAACAGAAGGGAGTAAAAGAGAAATGGAAGATGAGTGTGTGTATGTGTGTGTGTGTGTGTGTGTGTGTGTGTGTGTGTGTGTGTGTGTGTGTGTGTGTGTGCTTACAAGCCAAAGCAGAGTGCTCTCCAGGGGATAATGAATCTTAGCTCAAACAGGTAGACACATACACAAAGTTAACTTTAGCTGTTTGTGTTTGCATACAGTTCAGACCCAGACTGTGCTTTTCACATAACAATGTATCCACCGGCGGGATTAAAGATAAAGGTGTTACAGCAGCTGATTACTTAGACTGGTGTTAGGTTGGAGAGACACTGAACTCTTCATGGGGCCTGTAGCAGGGTGGTTGTAGTTTAAAAAAAAAAATTAATAGAGTATAGTGCTCCCTTCTGCAGACACCTGCAGCAGCTGAAGAGAACACAGAAGTTTCTTACCAAGAAAATACAGGGCCTCAAAACAATGACTTACGTGGATAGACTGAAAGAACTATCACTGTATTCTGTATTGTAGTGGCTGCTAAGAGGAGACTTGTGCCTGGCCTACAATGCAGTCATTGACTCTATTCTGATGGATATGCTGCACATCTGCAGGTCAAGTGGCAGAACAGCCACTCACTCTAGGGATCTTACCCTAGCTAGTGACATTAACAGAACATGCTGGAGAGACAGTTATATCTCCCAGACATTGCTGCTACTTTGGAATAAACTTCCAGTTTACATAAAGTAGAGTTCCTCACTAACCCTATTCAAGCACAACCTGAACAAATGGATGCGAGACCACAAATTCACCTTGGGGGTGGTACCCATGTCCGTCACGGACAGGGGTAGTCAGTACTTATCATAGACTTGCCCTGCGAATTACATCCATCTTACCAAAGACAATTGAGGCAACTCTGGATTAACATGGCTAGGCTTATAAGGGCTCTAGAGCTGCTAGCCTAGTAACCTCCTATGAACCTATGAACCTATAAAGAGATCATGCATCCCTGTTGTGCACCAATTGTAATTGTAAAAAGGTTTATTTGGTGTGGTAGCTGAGGTTTCTTAACTGTTTAATTATGAGAAGTAGTGGGTTGAGTTTCTACATTTCCTGTTCTTTATAGTTTATCACTGTTCACTATATATAGGTAGAACACCAGTAAAGATTGTGGTAACAATCTAATATGAGGATGATAAATACAGACACAACAACAGGACTATAACAGTTGTCTTGGCACAATTTCTTGATATTGCAAGTTAATAAATCTGTATGTGGTACCTTACTTATGATAATCCAGTAAAAAGTTTAGTAAAAAACGTAACTGCACAAGAATAGGCATAGAGTAATTAATTTCAAACACAATGCCTAGTCTTTTTGGTATTTGTTTAATTTCTTTGGGGAATTAAAGAATGGATCTTCTGCAAGGATGTGTGAAAATAGACAGTTTATATTTACTGTTGATATATAAAAACAGTATGTTACATCATGGGGTTGTAAATGATACTTTGGATAGTTTTAGCTTGTTTATTGTCAAATATCTTGCATAAGCAGTATGGTTTGTTATCTTATATAGATGGAATGGTAAATCAGTGAAGCCAATACCTTATTTAACAGAGCACAGCATCAAATACTGCTGGATATACAACAGGATAATAGGTCTGAGCTACAGATCGGCTAAATAAAAAAGTCCCATTGGTGTAGTATTTGAAATTCCTTAAATGTTTTATTATGAGAAGTAGGTGTTTAAGTTTGTATGGCCAAAGATTACATTGCACTTGGGGTGGGAATTGGTATGCTTGTTAAAGCCATGACATGATTATTAGTAAAAAAATAATACTTTGTGTAATGTCAGTCAGTACGTTATCATAACTTGATGACATTTGAGTATTACTGGCAAAAAGGGCATGTAGAATCTTTATAATCTGTGTTCAAGCAAAGCTAATGTCTGTGAGTTGCTGGGAATTTATATGCCAGAGGACCTTGAGTATGATGCATGCATCCTCTAAAAGGGCAGCTGTACTAAGGAAGCTGTAGCACCCTCACCTGAACTATTTCTTGGGTCTGAATGAATAATCCCTTTGCTTTGTCTGAGGTAAAAAAAAAATAAATAAAAAAAAATAATATATATATATATATATATATATATATATATATATATATATATATATATACACACACACAAATTGTCTGATCCAGTTTTGGTAGGTCAAAGTTGTATGACGTACTGCTAGGTATCAATCCAAAGCATATCTCTCAACTCTAAAAGCAAGAAATCTGGGCAAAGCCACAAATAATGGGGGGACAATGACCCAAGAATAGGTACACTTTTTAAATATTGCTCTCATAAACTTAGACAGCTGATAACATAACAGGTTTTGCATTAGCACAAATTTTCTGAAGGATATGAAGTCTGAAAATCAAATGGCTGCCATTATTTTCTGACTTCAGCCCTAAGTGATTCATTAGTGATTTGCCAGAAAATTACAATTTTATGAGAAATGGACCAAAAATATGAGTCAAAAGATCTGGACAGTCTGCAAAAATCTGGACAGTTGAGAGCTATGTTCCAAAGACCTGCATTATTTTTGTATACTGCATGGGCAACACTACAGAGTTTTCTTGTTAGAAACATTTGAGGTTGTTTGTGTTGAGGCAATCACTTGTGATAGAGCATTTTGTCAGGTATGCACAAGGTACTGCTAAAAATAAATGTCAGTTGTTAGTATCTTGAAATAGGTCATATTTAGATTTAGCATAATAAGTGATATAACTAGTAATATACACCTTGTCGAAATTCATCCATAATTATCTACATTGGGATGGTGCAGTGGTAATGTTGTTACCTCACAGCAAGAGTTTCTCCGGTTCGATTCTTTGCGGAGTTTGCATGTCCTCCCCTGTGTTTGTGGGTGTTCCAGTTTCCTTCCATGTTACAAAGGCATATATCTGGAGCATTTTTCCCCGGGCCTCAGCTGAAAATTGGCTTTGTTCCAAGTCGGACTTTCCTGGTTAACAAATGTTAAGTAAATAATTTAATAGAAAGGATTGAGAGTACACTAAACATATTTATCTAACTGGCATATCCTTGTTTAGTTAAGATTTGATTAGCAAATGATTACACTGGTATGCTAAATATTAATTCTGGATCTGGAATACAATGCCTTTCTGTTATCATTGTAGTAATGCCTCTCTGGGAGGCCTTGATATGAATGCTTCCACTGTTCATTTCCACATTGCTGCATTTTGTTTTCACTGCCATCGCTATCCCCATGTCACAGTTTATTTACTTTTGCTCCTGAAGAGCTGATGAGCTGCATACATGTACAGGACCAGATTTTGTATACCTGTACTACACTGTGGTGTGGTACTTTGACAGCATCTTGGGACATTGTTTATTTTGCAAATACCTTCTAGCACCTTCCCTCTACTGCTGCATTTTCAGCTGCTACTAGGTTTTGAGTTTAAATGGCAGAACTGTACAAAGTACCTCTCCTCATATATTATTCCATTATCATCTCCACTGAAGTTTTGAATGTAGTCTTACTAGAAGTTCAAGCATGCGTCTTACATAGTAGTCAATTTTTAAACATTTTACCTGCTCATGTAAATTGAGATTCATGATTAGTTTGGAACAGGAGAGCATGTTTTTTGCTGGATTCGCTTCTGCTTCGTTCTTTCCAGCTTACCCCAGTGCTCCCATCAGGTCTACCAGTCTCTCCTACAATCCCTGGACTATCTCTGTTCTAAGGCTGGTCAGGCATGCAACTTAAGAACATCTGGAGGGGGGGGGGTTATGCCATTGACTGCTTTTTCCTTTATTTTCTCCTGCTTCTGCATTCATGTTACATCCAAGGGCTAATCCCTTTTACAGACCATGCCCTGCCTCTGCATTTATCTGTTGCATCCAAGGGCTAATTGCCTTTACAGACAATGCCACCCCCCCACATTCACCTGTTACATAGGGCTACTCACCTTACAGACCATGTCACCCCCTATGTATTCAGCTGTTACACAGGGCTACCTACTTTAACAGACCATGCCACCCCCTGTATTCAGCTGTTACATAGGGCTACTCACCTTTCCAGATTATGCCACCCCCCCACATTCACTTTTTAGATCCAAGGGTTACTCACCTTTACAGACCATGCCACCTCCCCCTGCACTCAGCTGTTATATAAGGCTACCCATCATTACTGAGCATGCCCCCCTTGTATTCACCTGTTACATAGGGCTACTCACCTTTACAGAGCATGCCACATCACAGACATCTCTCCCTGCCAACACCTCAAGGAACCCAAGTCAATCATCGGACCTGGGCTACAGTTAGGGCTTTATCCTTCTAACCTCCAACCCTGCCTTCATGGAGACCACGTTATTGATGGTCATGCTTTTCATCTGATTTGCTCATTGAAAATAAAACCTGCATGTTGGGAAAAAATCTTTTGCAGAAAGAAATGATTCCACAGCACTTTTAAATCAACAGGACAAGTTCTTCAATCTTATTTATTGGCTGACATGGAGTGTCTTGTAAATCTTTGTGGGTATGGACATGTATATGGTTTTGGCTGTATAACAGCTTATGTGATTTAAAGTGATTTTTTTGTCATCCTGAATATATCAGGCACATTTTAAACTCTGCAGTCTGAATGCTAATTGTAAAACACTTTCATGGAATGGAACTGAAGCTGTGCCTGTAAATTAATTCTTGCCGTACTTTTGGGCTATGATTCTTAGAAGACTGTGAATTTACGTTGTATATTCCTGGTGATATGGCTGATATAATAACCATCGCTAAGTGTAAAATGTATGCATTTTGAAGGAACCACTGCAGGGCAAAATCCCCTTTCCCAAAGGTGCATCAACTTTGAAGTTGATTCTATTATACATGGAATGGGAGATTTTCCATTATTTGAAGATGGGACTCAGACTCCACATCAAATTCTTTTTTTTCTTAGTTTATATGGAATTCAGACACCAGACATTCACAATCATGGCATGGAACAATTTTTTTTAATTTCACATTTGTTGCTTCTATTTTCCTTCACAGTTGTATCTGCATAGTAGAATCTGTTACTTGTTTTAGAACAATCATTGCAGTTGTGTTACCTTATAGTTACTAAGACATTTAAAAATATTTAGATACTTTTTTTTGGATATGGGCAGCCATGGTGGTGCAGTGGTTAGCTTTGCCACCTCACAGCAAGAGGTTCTCTGGTTCGATTCTCGGCTGGGGCACCTTCTGTGCGGAGTCTGCATGTCCTCCCTGTGGTCATGTGGGCTTCCTCTGGGTGCTCCAGTTTTCTCTCACATTCCAAAGACATGCTGTAGGTGGATTGAGCACTCAAAATTGGCCCTAGGTGTGCATGTGTCTGCCGTCTGTGGAAGGTTGGGCACCAGGCTGGCAACTCAAAACTGTAAAACTCCACTGCCAATCATGAGCAGATAAGGTGATCAGCTGTGGTGACCCCTAACTGGGAAAAGCCAAAAGTAGAAGATCCTTTTTTTGAATATATTTGACCAACCAATACAATATACATCCCTCACCCAGGAGACTTCATCAGAATAATCTGCTGAAGACTCCTGGGTGAGAGACATAAGCGCTTAATATTTTGGTGTATCTTATTATTAAACAAGAATCCTTTTATTGAACCTATGTTGGTGCTTTTTCTCATGTTGATTGGTCATTTCGTTTTCCTGCACCACACACTACCTTTCTTTGTTTGGTTAAACTAATACAACATATTAGCATTCCAGTTGTACTTTTTTATATATTGTTTCTTCTGCATGTGTGCTTGGAAAGTCATCAGTGGTAATTACAATGATACTGGGACTGCTGCTGAAAAGCCAAGCGTGGTTTCCTTGAAGTTTTTTCACAAGTTAGAGTTAGCACTCAAAGTCCTGGGTCATGCAACTTCAGAAGTCAGGGAATATGTTTTTCTTGTTTTCTTACTTCAGAAGTTGAGTGTTTTCTTACCCAACAAAGATCACATGACTTCAGAGTTAGTATTTATTTGTCTGTCTGTCTTTCTATCTATCTAGCTAGCTAGCTATCCTTCTATCTATATAGTTGCACTACATTTTGTCAAATGCTTTTTTGGTTGACAAAGTGTGGTGCTTATTAGTTTGTGTGATCGGCAGACTTAGCAACTACCGGTTTAGTTGACTCTTGCATTAGTTGACAAAGTTAATTGGTAGCATTTGGGGTGGAAGTGAGTGTGTGTGTGTGTGTGTGTGTGTGTGTGTGTGTGTGTGTGTGTGTGTGTGTGTGTGTGTGTGTAAGTACATGTAGGATAGGGTTAGATAGGGTTAGCAGATGTGTGAGTGTGTGCTTTATGGTTCGAGGTTGGATTAGGTAAGGAGATAGACTTGTATGTATGAGTGTTTGCAGGGTAGGGTTACAGTGTGTGTGTGCGTGTGTGCAGTGAGTTTTGAGCTTTCTTGTCTAGTGGTAGTGTCATGGAAAAGGTTTTTCTAAGGTAAGGTGCACAGTTAGGGTTAGAGGCAGATTTAGGATTAACATGCATCATTAAGGTGGGCAAGGGGATGAACCCTATTGTGCTAACCCTAAGACTAACTGTAGCCATGGACCCTATTATATCTATATATGTACACACACACACACACACACACACACACACACACACACACACACACACACACACACACACACATACTCTAACTCTGGGGGAAAGGATCGAAGATTATTGGCAGTGGGGGAGTTTGGGTCACAAATAAAAGCCAGTAATAATAGAATATTTTTTAAAGTTGCATATACGGTGTAACTTTTGATATAAGCTGACATCTAAAACCTTGTGACCAAACTATGACATGTTGACACACACTAATCTAATCACTTTTCTGCCTGTTACAAAAATGTTAAGATTTGTCTTCGAAACATTTTAGTGTACCGAAACACCATTGTACATGTACAAAATGTAGCTTGGCTAAGACAGCTGTATGATGCATGGTATTAGGAAAAACTGCATTGGTAGTCTGGTATGAAAATGCTACATTATGACTGGGCTGCTAATCGTCACCAGTCTGTTATATGCCTGAGAAGAAATTTCTAAGAAATTCTCCTAGAGAGCAAATCTCAGTTGCTGAATCTTGGAATGATTTTTTTTTTATAAATATCTTTATTAAATCACAACTAAACAGTGACAACACACATACATTAATATAAAAGAAACCATGGTAACATTTTTTTCAAAGATTATACGTTTCCAAAATACACAGAAGTCAGTGGAATCACTGGGAACAATATCTGCAGAATCTTGGAATGCATTTTGAGAGTTGCATTCCATGACCAACTATAATTCTTTTTATAACTCTGAAGGTTTAGTTTGCCCACTGTATTACCAGTTAAAAAATGTAGGACTTAAAATGCTTTACAACTTTGAAAGGTGCAACATGCTTAGTGCTGCCACACAGGGAACCACCTGGAGTATAGTGCACATTTATTAATCAACAGCTTTAAAAGTTGTTAGATTCATCACTGTGCCCACTTTTTATCTGTGTGTGTGTATGTGTGTGTGTGTGTGTGTGTGTGTGTGTGTGTGTGTGTGTGTGTGTGTGTGTGTGTGTGTGTGTGTGTGTGCACACACACACACACACACACACACACACACACACACACACACACACGTGTTTGTGTGTGTGTATATGAGAAACAGTGCAGAGAGTGTTAACAGTTTCCTCAGCTGCCACAACAATTGAATTCAGCTAGCACAAGACTGGATAATAGTAACTTTCCAAAGTGCACAACAGGATTATTATACACTTTTCTAATGTCAAAAAAAATATAGAACAAGGTTAGCTTTTTGTTAATTTCAGAGTGAATTGGTGCAATTTAAATATTTAATTAAAATTCTAAGTAACAAACGCTAGGAAGTAATGTCACAGCTTGTCCTTTTCATCTGTTTTGAATACATTTTTTATATTATGTTTTGATGGCATCATCACGTGGCCAGAATGATGAGCAGTCTACAGAATGCACGTCTAACATAATATGGAGGATAAATGTTACCTTTACTGTCAGAAACTGAAATAATTATAATTGCATAACTATATTTGGATTTAATTAATTAAACATTAAAAAAATAAATAAATCTTGTGTACATTAATAGTACAACCGCTACTGAAAGTGTAGGGCACTCCGAAGTTTCTGTTATAACTGCCCTGTCTCTATAAATACCTTTCTTAGATCTCCCCTGAAAACAGGACAAAGATATAGTGGGAATAAGTTGCTCAACAGAAAGTAAATGACCAGTTACTGACACACTGTATTTTTGATGGTGGATCCTGAACTTGGATCCTTTTCATGTCCTTGAATATACAAGGGGTACATGGTGCTTTGTTGTCTGATTTGCATAAGATTTATTTTTTTAAACAGGCACAGCTGAACACTGAATAACAAATACAGTCAATTCATGTTTACAAATTTAGTAAGGTGAACCATAGAACTAAGGTAAGATTAACAACTGTGCACCAAAGACTTAAACATGAAGGGATTGTGATTAAGGGGTGCATGTACAATTAACAACCATGGAAGCAGCAAAGAAAATAAGGGGGAGGGTATGACAGTGTTAAAGTAGGTCTACCTCTCAAAGTTCCTTTTTCTACATGAGGTCTGCATGTCCTGTCTACTTTCATCACTGACTGTCCAGGCCTTTTCTTTGCTGGACTTCCTCGTTTCCTCTTGCCTTCTTCCTGTCAGACCCAAATCATCCTCACCAGCTTGTCTTCTGCTTTCCTGCACAGGTGACCGAACTACCATAATCTGTTCTCTTTGCTGCGATTGGAGCTACTTTGGCTACTTTGAATCTGAACTGATGCGCGACCATTTTATTTTCTACTACTCTACATATTCATCAGTCAACCTCTCCAGCACTTTCATGCAGTATGACATGGGTTCAATATCTCTGCTCTGCCCAGAGCTGTGAATGTCCTCTATGTTCTAGAACATCTATTCTGCAGTCATCTGGGATATGCTGTTCTCTCCATGCTGTTATGAATATACTTAGGAGCTATTTCTCCCGTAACTCACTCAATATCTTGATCATATCTGACATGACCATATCTGAGCCCTGAATCAAGATACTGTTGGCATGGTGGTTAAGGTCTTTGCCATCAAAACACATTGTACAGGTTTCTGTCATGACCTCTGGCCAGTACCTGTGTGAAGTTGCATGTTCTCCCAGTTTTTCCTTGGGGTTCCTCCCATAAACATGTTGGGTCTTTCTACCTCAGACTTACCCCAAAATTAAATGACGTCATGGCCAGCAGCATCGACTCTAGGACAGACCTCTTTGGTACATAATTGTTTAGCCCAACTACTTTATGAATCCTCTGTGGTCTCCTGTATCCTCTAGAGAGGAGAACACAGGTCACAGACTACATTCTGTATCAGGACTAGCCACTTGATAGCATACAAATTGGCTCTAGGTGATTGGATGCCTTGACTAACCATTCCTAAGTGATACTAACACATCAAAGGCAGATAGAAACAGTACTTCTAGCAGTTTTTGAATGAAAAAGAAGATGTAGAACCTGTACTATACCATATGTAGTCTACAAATAAAGGTTGAGAAAAGCTCGAGCTAGAAGATGTAAGAACAGCACTAAGGAAATTGTTTTATATTAAAATGCAATGACTCTATTTCATTATACAAATACTCTATGTTTTACTATATTTTACTGACTGCACATTTTCTTTTCTACTATAGGTGCCTCTCAGTTATTGTGTGTCCATAAGCTTTGCATTTTTAGCTTTTGTATAGAATTTTCTGTTTTGTTAGTGGAGCTTTTCACCTCAGGCCTCCACTGAAAAGGGGTTACCAGAGCCCAGTTGGAGTACCCCAGTCAATAAAATCAATCATTGAATCAATAAATAAATAAATAAATAAGGAAAATTAAGTCAGAGAAAGCAGCAGGGTCAGATAAGGTAACAAAGATATGATCAAGACGGTAATCATTAACCTGTATCAAATCATTGCACTCTAAAATCTGCAGGATTTGTTTGACTCTTTGCAAAGAAATACAAGTCATGCATTTATTTTCATAAAACTAAGAGGCACACCGTTGTACAGTGTGAGATACTGAACCAACCAATTTACTTTGTGAGACAGCAGATGGTGTCTGCCTCCCTACTTTTAATCTCGCAATCTTGATTTACTTTTGTTTGAATATATGCACAGATCATGTTAGAGTGCTTGAGTGTTTAAATGTCAGTCACTCACCCTGTGGGTGGTTCTGCACAGCTAACTGTGCACAACTGCAGAGTTTTAATTCATGCAGCAATGAAATGGAACAACACAAGAAACAAGAGAGCATCAGTTAATAAAAATTTCCCCATGTAAGTCTGTGTTTTATTGCAGACAGCATTATGATCTTAATATACTAGACAAAGATCATTCATTCAGAAAATCAGATAATAACAGCTGGAAGAGTGTACTCTGAAGTGTAATTTACTGTGAGTATAGTCAATGTTGGATTGAGCAGTCCCTGGAAAGTGAAAGACAGGCGATAAAACTATTACTTCCCAAGATGCACTTCATCTGAATTTTTTAAGTAATCATTGATTGGCCATAATGTTTGTAGAGCAGTACTTGGAAATTGAATGATAAGTGGTAAAAATAGTACTTTTCATGGCATTCTTCGCCTGAATTTTAACTATTCATAGATTAGCATTGCTAAGCATTTAACATCTTGGTTGCTTCTATATATGAAACCAGGTTTAAAAAGAAAAAAAAAGCAGGTATGTTTTCTTAGTCTCTTCACCTCATCCATGTACATGTGATCACAACAGCATGTGCAAAGACATGGTCCACAGGAAACCATCTGTGCCATCAATTCATTCTCTGAAAGTCATCATAACTCTGTGGTCAGTCACTGTGTATATGGGTTGTACCTACCTACTGCCATGACAGCACACCTACCACCACACAACACACTCCCCAGGAGATACCATGATAGATGTACACAGACCAGTCAATGAAACAAATTTCTTGTTATCACCATGAATACTCTGAGACTGAAAGTAACTAAATGAGGTAGGTTCAGTAACAGACATGTACTGTTTTAGAATGTTTCATGCACCACATATCTGCTACTGAAAGAAGCAAACAGTACCAGATGCCCAACCTCTACTAATTTAAACAGGCATGCTAAGAACTGTTATATGTAGATGGAAATTACTTACATCTATACACGTGGCTGAATTTGTAAGGCAGTATATTTCAACTTGATTTACTGATGATTGAATATCATCCAAAAAGTTGTTGAACAATCCATTTGTAATATTTGTACAATAAAAATGCACATAAATATAAAGTTAGTAATGTCATATTACAATGTTTGAATTAGAAAATGCTCTACATCACACCCAATATAAAGAGCAAGAAAAAGAATGTTGTGCAGTACAGTTTATACAGAAAAACGCCAGTGATGTTCATATGTAATGTTACTGGGCCTCGATGTTCTGAAATGTTACTGGGCTTCGATGTTCTGGAATGTTACTGGGCCTCGATGTTCTGGATAGGGAGGAAGGATATGTGTCTTCATAGTTCCAGGCAGGGGAGACATGCAGGGCCATACACAGCTGTACCTGATTCCCTCTAGTAGAGACCAAGGATGGGCTTGTGTTAGGTTTAAGAAAGGCATTAAATCAAAAGCTGTTCAGACAAAAACATATCATCAAAACCCACTTTTGGTGAATTTTGAGGCTGCACTTTTCCTATGATTATGGTTGAATATCCTGTTTCTCATATTTTCAAGCCAAGTTTCTGTTCTTAATTAGATCCCTTAAATCAGATGAAATCCAATGGATTTCTTGAACTTTGACTTTCCCATTATAGTGGGAATCACCTGTCCTATATAGGTAAGGACATTACAGAATGTATATAACGCTGAAGTATGGCCAGTACAGTTATATAAATCTGACAAACTGTTGTCTGTAACTCAGCTAGAATTAATGCTTTGTTTGTGAAAGAATAAGTAAAAATAATCAATGAAAGTGAATTTAGGGTCCTAAAGACAATTTGCATAAAACTGGGCCGTAGTCACTAAGGTCATTGGAAGGGTTGTTATTTATTGCAGTCATGATTATTTATTTATTTATTTTGTTTAAATTTGTTAACTGATGTAGTACACTAGTTGGGCCATTTACAGTTTCAGCTTGGGAGCTTACAAAAATCAAAACAAAAAAAGTATAAAAGCTTACAGTATAATAAGCAAAACACAGAGAAATTGTAGATACACAATATAAGAAAAATTTGAGTACAAGATTTGAATTTCAAATTACCTTGAAACAAAATAACAATGAAGCAGTACTAATGTAATACTGAATTCAGACAGAAATGAAATTGTGAGGAAGGGGATGTGAAGATGAGGTTATGAGACTCTACAAGTGAGGAAGTAAAGAAGACCAAGACCTGAAGGAAGAGTAACAGTGTGGAGAGATCAGTTAAGTAGAGAGGTCTAGAGATACAAACACCAAAAGGACAGGTGTTTTGAAAACTATGTTATAGTTTTGTTTAAGAGCACTTAATTGCCTTTAGATGGCAGTATATACTTTGACTGATTACTTAATGTCTTATGTTTTCTTAGCTAGAATAACATTAGAACAAGTACCCAGAGGTGTATTGTTGGTAATTAATAGGTTATAGTATGTATAGCTGTGTAGGGGGGGGGGTGCAACGGTACAGTGGCTAGCATTGTTGCCTTATAACAAGAGGTTCACTGGTTCGATTCTCAGTTGGGGTGCCTTTTGTGCAGAGTCTGTATGTCCTCCTTTATTTGCGTGGGTTTCCTCTGGGTGCTCCAGTTTTCTCCCACATCATAGCTCTCAACCTTCCAGCCATCGTAATGTGGAACAAATGAGCAAAATGTGGAACACATACTAACAACTTTAACTTGGAAGGTCATAGGATGGTTAAAATATGCTGGTTTTATTTATATAAAAGATCTATTAATGAAGTGATATGATTCATTATTATTTACCATGGATATCATTTAAAACATTCCTAACACTGAATGTGTGACAGATTCTTTCAATGTGGAACTTCTAGGAACATGAACTTTTTAAGCCCCCAAATGAGGTACATTCCTCGTAATGAGGTACACTTGAAAAGTATGTCCCACATTCCCAAGACATGCTGTAAGTGGATTGGGTATTCTAAATTAGCCCTAGGTGAGAGTGTGTGCATGTGTGTGCCTTCTGAGGAAGGTTGACTGCATAAAACTCGACTGCCAGTTGTTCTACAGACGAATGATCCATTGTGGTGACCTCTAACAGGAGCAACTGAAAGAAGAAAAATAAGTATCTTCATCTGTGTATTGACTACTTGTTAAAGCTTATCATGGAAGGGGAGTGAGGTATGTATCCATGTTGGTGAGGGAGGAAGAACAGATAAAGAGATGGGCATGTATGCCGATGTTTAAAAGGCTCGAGATTGGAGGTGGATGAGGCATTGTAGGTGAGAGAGGGATGAACTTGGGAAACAACTTCCAAAAGTAAGAGTCAATCAGCCAGCACATGCTCAGAGCATCAGAGCATCAAACTAAATGCCAGCTATAGTGACCGAATACAAGCAGTGACAACATTTGCCTACAGTAAGTACTACTTTTGATTTCTTTTGTAACCACACAATTAACTAAAGTCAAACAGTGAGGTCTGTTGAGATTATTGCCACCAGTAGATTAACTGCTTTCTGGCCAGGAGAGCCATAGATGTTTGCCTGATGGGGAGAAGGAAAACACTTTAAGGAGCAAATATCGAGTTGCAAACTTCCAAGACACGGAAGGCTCAAAGAACTGTGAGCTTAACTGCCACTTTATGGCCTTATTCCTAATGATTCCTACCACTTCAAGATCCTAAACCAAGTGAGAGAATTGAGTAGGGTAGCAGCACTTTGACTTCAAATGCTATCACCGAATCGTATCTCTTACTAGTCCAGACTTTTACAACATCTACTGATTTTTGCCTCATATTTTGGGTTTGTTACTCATAAAATTTATGATTTTCTGGCAAATCATTGAGGACTGAAGTCAATAAATAATGACATACATTTGAGTTTCAGACTTCATACCCTTCAAGAAATACACTATAACACAAATCCTGCTAATCTAATAACTTTCTAAGCTTGTATAAGCAATATTTAAAACCTGTCCCTATTGTTGGACCTTTATCCCCCATTATTTTTTGCTTTCTCCAGATTTCTTGAGCTAAGACATTGAGAAGGTATGCACTTAACTGTATAAAACTTAAACATCTTGCAAATGGAGACATTTATGCACTGAAATATAAATTCAGATCAACATTTCATATTCACTATAATAAATACAATGGAAGACTGCAGCTATCAGCTATATATTTAGCTTCCTGATTTATGTCTGTTTTGTTTCCTTCCATATTTAGAACCACATCCACTGCACACAAAGGACTACATCAGCAGGAAACCAACTAGAGAAATATTTAGCCCCACCAATGGCTTTATTCCATAAAAAACACCATAAAAACAATACAACTTCTTTGAGGTAGTCACCAAAGCCGTGGATGAGGGTAAGGTGGTTCACGCAGCCTATCTTTACCTCACCAAGGCTTTCGACACCATCCCCCATTCTGGAATTATAGCTAAACTCACTAAACTAGGTATAAATCCCTATGTCACAAGATGGGTTGCCAACTTGCTCACTGACAGAACCCACACTGTAAAAGTTGCAGACTCCAAATCTGACCTCAAGTGGAGTGCCACAGGGTTCCATACTGGGACCTCTCCTGTTTGGTATCTACTTCTCTGAAGTACAGGCTAACACAGAAGGCCTCTGGCTGATGAAGTTCACAGATAATTGCAAACTAGGAGCCATAGTCAAGTCCCCAAATGATGTGGACATCCTACAGAAGGGCCTCACTGAGACAGATGCCTGGTGTCAGAGTCATGGCCTCAAGCTCAATGACAAAAAGTGCAGTGTCATCCCCTTTGGTAAAAACTCTGTACCCATGAACTACCACATAGGCAGCAATCTACTTAACACCGAATGCGTGATAAGAGACCTTGGGACCCAGGTGGACAGTAGTCTCTCCTTTTATAGTCACATCGCCACAGTAGTCAGGAAGTCCTTCTACGTGGCACACCGCATCATAAAAGGGTTCTCATCCTGGAAAAAAGAGGTCATTGTTCTCCTCTACTCGTCACTCATTAGACCCATTATAGAGTACAACGCCCCTTTTTGAATGTACCTCACAAGACATCTGCAGCAGCAGGAAAGGCCACAGAAGTACCTCACAAAGAGGATTACTGGCCTCAAATAAATGCCCTACACTGACCGCCTCAAAAAACTCCAGCTTTACTCCGTAGCATATCGCCTACTCCGAGGTGATCTCTGCCTAACATATAAAGCTATGTCAAACCCAGAGCTGTTGGACATGCTACACCTAAAAAAATCCCAATCTCTTCAAGCTACACCCTGTAGGGACCTAAACCTTGTCACCACAATAAACAGGACACGCTGGAGGGATAGATTCCTATCCCAGAGACTTACTATACTCTGGAACAAGCTACCCATCTATGTCAAGCAAAGTTCTTCATTAGCACGCTTCAAAAAAAATCTTGATGAGTGGATGGGAAATAGGAAATACACCCCAGGGATCACTTCTGTGTCTCTGCTGGACAGTGGCACAGGAAAATAACTTTCTTGGGAGGCGTAAGCTATGGTACCTTGCTGGCTAGGCTTACGTAGGCCTTTGGGCTGATAGCATAGTACCTACCTATGAACCTATGAACAAACAAACAGGGATACCAGGCATACCTCTCAACTGTACACATTTTCTCAGAATGTCTAGGTTTTTTGCCTCATACTTTTGGTCTATTTTTCTAGAATTGTGGTTTTCTGGCAAATCCTTGGCAAAACGTTGAAGATTGAGGTCTGCAAATAATGACAGGCATTTGAGTTTCAGACTTTATATCCTTCAGAAAATTTGTGCTAATGCAAAACCTGCTATTCTATGAACTTTTTAAGTTTGTAACAGCTATATTTAAAAATGTACCCTATTTTTGGTCCCCCCCCCCAATTATTTATGGCTTTGTCTAGATTTCTTTCTCTAAGAAGCTGAGAGGTATTATACCTGGGTATTTTTGGTTCTTTCCATATTTAATAATGTCAGAGCAGGGTAAGTAGCTGACTTATTAAAATACCTGAGTATTGCTTAAAAAACAGTCTAGGTACATTAAAACAAATACAATGGGACATTTATACAAAGAATGTGTCTAGGAATGCTCATTAAACAAACATTGTAGCTAGAAAAGTAGATGTATAACATTACGGATTCATGCAGCAGGACCTGGGTAAAAACTACAGAGTAATGCATTCCCTGACCTGTGCTGTAATGACATACATAAAGTCTCTCTAATAAGTAAATATTTACATTTTTGTTTGGATTTATTTGAAGTAATTTTGACAGTTATGGTTGGACTACTCTGAAGCTACACCTCTTTGCAGTGGTTTGGAGATATTTTCTACCTAAATTGATGACTTTTCTACATATCTCCATACCAAGGAAGTAAAAGCTTTCTTGAACTTGATTTTGTTTAATAATTTTTTTGACTGGAACTATTTTTGGAGCATTTAAACTACAACTACATTATTTTTTTTCCATTGACTAGAACAGCTTGCTAGCTAGGTGGTGGGGATCATCTTGAAAATTACAGTAGTTATTCTTGTGAGAGAATGTTATTTCTTGCCATTTTCTACGTATCTGAGCACCACTGGCTCTCCTGGAGGTGTTTGCTGGTTGGGTCTCTTGCTTCTTTCATTTTGTTTTATTGTTATTCATAGAGTAGCTGTGCACTGAACTTTGATCTGCATAGTGTCATCATAGTTGTGGCTGAATAATGGATGGGGCTGCATTTTCATTTTTTCCTTAAATCAGTATTCTAAAACTGTAATTGTTCCCTATTTAACAGTTGCTCGATTGCGCCCAGGGCAGCATTAGCCTGTGCCTTTCGTAGCTTGGCTACATTGATTGGCTTCAAGCTGCATTGGAACCTGCAGTGTGCTGAGAGTCCCTCTGATGACATCACTGATACTTTTCTGATAGCACTCCCCCTTCCTTAGCTTTTTGTACATTTAGCCAGCTAATACTTAAAGTACTGGAGAATGGAGAGTGCCATCAAATGTGTTCCCTTTCCATTTCCCGCCTTTAACATTTGGTGTCTTAACGCAGTGTAGTAACTATCTCATGCTCACTGATAATGAACTCCTACTTAACAAAAAAACCCTAGCTGTGAGAGAAGTAAATATGTATCTAATATGGAGACATTCCTGTCATAAACAACACATGGTGAGAATCACACAGATACATCCTAACCTAAACTACAGCCACATACATTAAAATATTGTAAACATCATTGTCAAAACCTCTTAGATCTTGTAAGAACAGGCCTCTGCAGATGTACTTAAATTCACCTACTCCACTCCATGTACTTCTAAAAGTCACCAACAGCAAAGTTGTTCCCACTCAAGTAATGCTAACCTAGATTCTGATAAAAGTGTACCAGAAATTGGTGACTCATGTGTTAGACCTGCAGCCTCCCTACTTGTCAAGCTGGACAAGGACAGGGTTACTGCTAAACTTCCTTTCCTTTGGGAACATAGGTAGGTCACACACTTGTAAATGAAAAAAGAGAGACAGTGACAGACCTTGTCAAGTGGAAAGGAGAGCCCATGACAGAGAAACAGAAGATGTTTTGTGTAGGATGAGTGTGGGAATAGTTAACAAAGGCAATTAGAGGAGATATGAGCAGGCAACATGTGGTGCTTAAAGAGATATGTGACGGGGATAATAATTGGATGGGGACATATAGAAAGTGACTGACATTTTAAGGTAACATTTAATGGCAATTAGTTTAGAAGAGGTAAGTGTACATAAGATGTTTGCTGTAAAAGGGTAGCTGTGTTATAACAGTGAGCTGTTGTACAGAGAGTGTTGTTAAGAGAAGGGAGGAGATAAGTGGGTGGTTCAGAGCCATGGCCTCGCCACCAGTCAAACAGGAAGGATTTTTGCATTCTTTTTGAAGATTTTTAAAGTATTTATTTGGCATTGGAATGTTGGAAGTATCTTCCACAGTTTGCTACATGGCAAGTATAATGTAAGTCTCAATGAGAGTTGTGTGACGGAATCACTTTTGACAGAAACTTTTTAGATGAACAGAGAGTGCATGATGGGTTATACCAGCATGGAAGTGGGGTTTGAAGAAGGGAAGGTACTGTGACTGGCAGAGGCATTTGTGTGATTTTTAATTGGTTTGAGGAAGTTGGGGAAGCTGAGCCGGTTTACTAGTTTGAGAGCTGCACATTGGAGTGATCTATTGGGGAAGTTGATGGCGAATGTTACAATCCTGTTGTATGATCGCTCAGATTTTGTGAACTGGGTTGATTGCAAGCTGGTAAAGATTGATGAGATGTGTGTCAGAGGATGGATATGGTGAGTAGTAGCAGTGGCCTTCTGTGCTTGATCAGACAGATGTATTTTCGACTGATCGAGAATACCTAACTTTTTTTGGTTATTTGATTAAATTGTTGAGTGATTTCTAGATGTTCATCAATCGTGATTCCAATTTAGTGTAGTCACCTAGTTCATTAGATGTGCAGTCAGATGACTGAAGGGAAAATGGGTTTAGCAATGTTGACTAGTTTGGGTTTGAAGAGGATAAGTTTTGTATTATTAATTAATTAATTTATTTATTTGTTGGCGTTTAGGGCTAGGTTACATTTTTAAAGCCAGAACTCTGCAGATGTGAAGGAGTGTTCAGTGACATTTTGAAGTTCATTGATATTGGGGGCTGAATAGCTAATGGTGGAGTTTTCTGTATACCAGATAAGAGTGGAGTTACTTAGCACAGTAGGAAGATCAACTATAGCTATATTGAAGGGAAGGGGGCCAAGGACGCATCTTTGGTAAAACTATAGGACATTGTTGGTGGATAGGCCTATTATGCAGAGTCTGTCATTAAGTATAGAGTGTGAGTCAGTGTCAAAAGTTTCTCAATAGTTGAAGAATACTGAGGAGATGAAGAGATTTCTGTTCCTGAAGTGATTTATAGTGTTGAGTATGGTGAGGAGAGCTTTGTAGGTGCTGTGATAAGGCCAGAAGCCATGTTGGCATGTTAAGCTGAGATTGTGGTTAAGAAGAAAAGATATCAACAGTGAGTTGATAAATTTCTCTAAGATTTTTGAGAGGGGTGATATAATGACTATTGGTATGAAGTTAGAGATGTCTGAGGGGACTGCCTTTGTGTAATGGAAGGAGAAAAGATTGTTTCCAAATGGAGTGAAAGGAAGATTGTTGGACTGATCTGTTAATTAACATCCAAGTGTAAAAAGAAGGCAGTTTTGCAGGGCCAAAACTCATAACCAAATAAATCTGCACAAGAGAAAATATTTTATGGAGATATATAAGAGGCACTAGATGTATAAAAAATATATATTAAATGACAAAAACCACAAAAAAATGAAGCACTTTTATCTTATTATGTAATGAAGAACTTCACCAGACCTAAACCACAATGAGTTTCTTTTATATCTTCTTGGGTTAGTTAACAATAAATGTCTTAAGGTACAGCAACCTTGTCCATGTAGTGGAAAAAAAAACTGCTGGATAATAAAATACTAACAACCCTTGAAAGAAAAACATATGTAGTGATGTTAAAACCTTTTACAGTGAGCTAACCAAGTTATTTGATATACATGGATTTGAGCTCATGAAAGCTATACTGAATTTTAAAAATAGCAAGATTCAACAACTATTGTTAGAAGTGAACAATCTTAATAAAAAAGTTTGTAGATAATTTGCAATTTTGCACATACAATCTTAGATACTACCAAGTTTTTAGTAAAGTGGACAATCGTGAAATGTTGCAGAACAGAAACAGTAGAAAGATTCTTAGAGATAAGAAACAATACAAGGTCAAATTAGCATATCCTTTACCAAAAAACCACTAAAACTCAGAATTTTAACAAGAATTATTTTACCGGATGGTAGATAATTCTTTTGTTGGTAATTCTCCTGAACACCCTGGAAACAGCATTAGCCAGTATCACATTTTGAATCTGATGAAGTGAGTGTTTATTATCAGACAGACCCTTCAGAATACCCCCCTCCATCACTCTGGATTGTGCACACATTATGGCACTGAAGTGGCTGAAAAACACTGGAAATCTGAGCCACAAAGCATCATAGAAAATGATAAAGTCTACATCACATGGAATCACCCATTACCAACAGTTCAAAAGACAGATGCGAGAAAACCAGATATAGTGGTCCATGAAAAGATGACAAAAGTAACACTGATAATTGAAATCACTACACCCAGTAACTGCAGTGTCTTGCGTTCATTGAGACTCAAAGTCATAAAACAACAGGATTTGGAGGCAGAACTGAGAGTAATGTGGAAGAAAGATAACCAGACAGTACCAATAGTAGTAGGAGAAACAGGTCTTATAAAAAAGAATTTACAATTGTATTTAGGTATGTTACCAATACATGTAACTCCATACGAATCGTACAAGGAGTCATTGCTGGACATATTGTGGGTACTGAGAAGAGCACTTCTGGCTGACATCAAAGATTGAAACAATACTAATTTCATGAACTTTAGTTGTACTTTGACTTAGCAATGGGGTCCATTCCTGTCATGGTATTAGAAAACCAAAAGACGTACAGAAATTAAAAAAAGAGTGAAGCAATGGTAGAAGAAAGGCAGATACACCCACAGGAGGAGCTAATACAGCAGTAACTGCAGAAGCCAGGAATTCTAAAGAATCCCAAAGTTCCATAGCATCTCTCCAGTCTAACAACAAAGCAGTACCTGAATCATGGACAATATCTGAATCTCCAAGTGAGTCCTGAGAGAAAGATAAAGGTGATAAGTAAGTAGGCACTGAGGCAGATTCAAAACTCAAGGAAGAATGCAATACAAGAAAAATAAACACTAGCTGTGGTATGCACAGCAGAATTGGGTGCCATCTAACCACCACAAGAAATGGAAGCTAGGGATTGGATTAAGCATCCTCGTTGGTCCTTTTGAACCTTTTTAAAGTTTTTTTTCCAAGTTTTTAGATTCTGGTATTAAAGCCCTGCATTTGAGCAGGGTTCTGCTTGTTTGTACCAAGCTCAACTGAGGTGGGCTACCAGTCACAACTCTGAGCTGAGATACCATACAACTAGAGGCTTCCGAGCTTCCAAAAAAAAACATAAGTTGCCTATTTTTTTGCTTGTTTCTACTATTTATGGCACTGTTTATTGCCTGCTGCCTACTTTAATACTGTAATTAAATACTGTGCACTAAACTGCCCTGTTGTACTGCGATTGCCTGCCTTACTGTGCCTGTTAAATCATATTTCATTGCTGTTTTCACTGTTTGCAGAGCTCTTCTTGCTGTTTTCACTGTTTGTTAGGTATCTGCTGATACTTTTCACTGTTGTAAAGCAGTCTGTTCTGCTTGTTCTGGTTTTCCTGCCAAGCAGTGTTACAATAACTGAATTGTTAGCTCTTTACAACGTTCTTTAGAGTCTTCTTCTTGCTGTTTTTTCTGCTGTGTAAATTGTTTTTTTTTTTAATTTCTCACTGCTATTTTTCTGTGGTGTTAAACATTCACTAGTGTTTCCAAACTAAACTAGGGTATCCAGTAGCTGTAGTATAGTCCAGATACAGTTTTTCTGCATCTGGGTCAGTTTTTAGTGGCTGTTTGTTCTGAACACATTTTCCAGGCCATCTTTGATTGGAAAGGGTGCATCTGCACTCTAGTGAGAGAAGTGTGCTGATTGGAATCTGTCTGGTGAAGGGTGGTTGGTCTAGGGCTTGGAGTAAGCATCCTCAGTAGTCCTTTTGAACCGTTTTAAAAAAGTTTTTTCAAGTTTTTAGGTTCTGGTATTTAAGCCCTGCTTTTGAGCAGGTTTTTGCTTATTTGCATGTTGCACAGCACTGTGCACTGCAGCGCAATTGTGCGCCTTAGCTGGACAGATAAATTTAACAATTTTTCCCTTAGAAACAGCTGTAGTACATTAGTTTAGTCATCATCCTTAATACTTTTCTGATCAAAGAAATACTGCTAGCGAGCTGTAACCTGTTAAACCATCAGCAAAAAACCCCAAAAACAAAACAGAAATATCCATCCGCTGTGCACCTCTGTGATCGGTCATGAAAAGCCCCCCCTTTGTGACAACAGTTCTTCAACCTAGCATTATGGGATAGCTGCTGGGAAATTGCTACCCCTTCCACTGAGGTGTCAGTCCAAGCCTTACTGAGGAGCTCAGTCAGCAGAGCTTCCTCAGACTCTTCTTGCCATCCATTGCAAATACTCAGCTCAAGGGCCTCTCTGTCATGGTAAGGTTTTAGCATGTTAATATGGTACAGTGTGTGTGCCCCTGCCTCCTATTTGGCATTTCTACCATGTAGTTAACATCACTGACCTTCCTTACCACTTTGAAAGGTCCCTCCCAATCTGCCTGCAGTTTATTGTGTCTGACAGGAATGAGAACCATAACCTGCTGCCCCACAGCATACTCTCTAGCTTGAACATTCCTGTCATACCAGACCTTTTTCTGCTGTTGGGCTTCCGGCAGGTTCTCCTGGGCCAAGCTCATGAGTTCCCAGAGCCTTGTCCTGAGGTTTAGGATATATGCCACGATAGACTGCTTGTGGGATTCACACTCATCCTCCCACTCATCACAAATCAAATCTAGAGGTCCCTTCACCTGATGCCCATACAGCAACTCAAAGGGTAAACAATGTGTGGATTCCTGGGGTACCTCTTTGTAGGCCAACAGCAGATGGGCCAAATATTTGTACCACTCTCTCTTAAACTGGTCTGTAAATGCCAGTAGCATGGTCTTCATTGTAGAGTTTAACCTCTCAACTAGACATACCTCTCAACCTGGAAACATCAAAAATCTGGAAAAGGCCCATGAAAAATAGGTACAAATCTGTGTGCTGATTAACATCTAATTTGCGTATATAATTATGTAACCCCACCCACTCCAGTGGAATTGTGCGATACCAACTTTTGAACGCAAATTGAAGAACAGACAACCAAAACATGGCACCAGAGTCCCCCTGCAGCCATTCCAGTGTCCTGTTACCTGGCTATTTTGCCCCATTTACCATAAACACTAATGTATGCATACTGCTTTACTTCTACAATGATTTGAATTTTATTTTTACATTTTACCGCACAACAATGCAGAAACACTAAAAGACATCATCTGGTAAACAAAGCAATACTGTCTCACAATGAAAATATGCTTGACATTAAACTTTGCCCTTGAAACTCACATTCATTGAAACAGCATTGAAACCCACATCACATCCAAAGAAAATGCATCTGGCCAGTGCTTGATAAAGATTACCTTTGGGCTGTTTTCAAATCATTGGCCCCTTGCACAGAAAACAAGATAACATACATGTGTTCTTTTCTTTATACACCTTCCTGACTTTATTAAATTATATTCCTTGTATAATACAACACACATGTTAGAGCGCATTTTAAATTTATTGTTTGAACATTTTACCAGTAATCTGTACTGTAGGCAATGAAACAAAAACACATGAACCAATAAAGACAAAACTGCCCAATTCAGAACTTTTCCATCATAAAAGTCTGCTTCCACACCCACACTATAAATAGAATGACAGTAGTGTAAGCCATAGGCATCTTGCACAGCATCTCGCACTTATTTTCAATTTTATTTTTTTTTTTTGGGGGTGGGGAACAAAAGGTCAAAAATCAGGGACACATTTTAAACATTGCTTGTATAATTTTGTAAAGTTGCTAGAATAAAATGCTGTGTTACCATCATGCATTTTACTGGCAGGTTTTGAACCCAGGACTCTATGCATTACATGGAGAACAACATACCACTATCCCACATCAGCAGCTGCCTGAAAAACAGGAAGACTGAAACTTAATAGCCATCATTTAGTGAATTCATTTCTCACTTTTCAACATAGCTCTTAACCTCAACACAAAAAACATGGACAAACAAAGCCAATAATGGGGGAATACAAATTCAGTTCTCACTTCTCACTCACCATATTTCTGAACTGTTAGCACAAAAACAATAATAGGGGAATACAAATTGTGTGCTCACTTCTTATCACAGCTCTAAACTCTTAGCACAAAAAAAATGTTCTTACTTCACATCATAGCTCTCTCAACTCTTAGTACAAAAAAAAATCTGGACAAAGCTCAGAACATAACTTTCAACTGTTAGAGAAAAAAAATGTTCTCACTTCTCATCATAGCTCTCGACTCACTCAGAAATGGTGGTGGCTAGGGATAGTAGGCTCTTTTTACCCTGTACTAAAGGTACAGGGTTTGAGCCTGAATACCTGCAGCCATTAAGTGTATTATATGAGGGCATTTTCACACACAGTGTGTGTGGGAGGTGCAGGGGTAATTTTCCCTTCTGCAAAAAATGTCTTAATAGATTTTTATTTAACAGCTTTCAGTTTTAGTCATATTCATTGTTAATCATACTTCAGTTTTCACATTTACAAGTGTTGAGTACTTGTTTGTCTAAATTGTATCGTGAAGCATTCCCAAAAAACACCTTTTTCTGACAGATAAGATTAAAGTTTAATAATTAAGGTATTTTTGTTCATTTCCTTAATATTATACTACACTCAATGGTGTAGACCTTCAATGTAAGTGTCTGAGTCCCGGTCATTTCATATGCTTGTTCACAACAGTAGTTGCGGTTACAGGTGTTATTCGGTCTGCTGTCAGACAGAACTGAAGATTGCAGATCATTTGATTTAGGATTCTAAAAGTATGGGTACAAAATGGCTTGCACAGGGATCCATCTAAAAGGTAACATTTACATATTAAATATAGAATAGGAACTTATATCAATAACAAAAGCAAACTGCAGAATGTCCCAGGGGTTATGGTAGCAGTCTCTGTAAAGGAAGGGCCTGGTAAGACAACAGACATCCTCCCTATATCAGTTAAATTAGAAGAGAATCCTTTTTTTGTAACATTTGATTGATCGAACGCTCAAAACTAGAAGCATTACCAACAGTACATGGAAGTAATAGTGAAGCCAGTAAATAAATGTGAAATATGCTAAACAAATTATTATCCCACTTATAAAAAAAATCCGGTTATTATTACAGACATGTTTTTTAAATGTCTTTTATCAGATATAGAAGGCTTGATGTTATGTGAGACTTTCATCTATTTGATGTGCGTGGATTTATGATCTTTTTAAAATTGGTTGATAAACGTAAGCTCTCCCAGCAGAACTTCAGCATATTTTTACTTGATTGTGGAGAAGGGCTTTTTTTCTCTTTCAACAAAATGGCAGTTTTAGTGAACTAAATTTTTGGATAAGAGTTCTCTTAAGGGGCTGTCTCTCACACACACACACACACACACACACACACACACACACACACACACACACACACACACACACACACACACACACGCACACACACTCTGGTTCCTTACCCTGAGTAGTTCTGTTGTTGCTGCCATTAATCCCTGCGAACTGCTGTTTCAGCTTCCTGCACAAGCTCTTCTGTTTCCCCATGTTGCTGCCATTAATCCCAGCTCGGCGAACTGCTGTATCTCTATCAGCTTCCATTCCCACTGTGCTCTTCGTTTCAGCTTCCTGCACAAGCACAAGCTCTTCTGTTCCCCATGTTGTTTCTGCCATTAATCCCGTCCCAGCTCGGTGAACTTTTGCTGCCATTAATCCCGGCTCGGCGAACTGCTGTATCAGCTTCCATTCCCACCATTTCACAACTTAATTCAGCCAGCCAGAAATGAAGATGTGAGCTCCTTGAGCTCAATTCCGACTGGCTGGTAGCCTGACGGAGCTGACATCATTGCGCACGTGATGACGTCAGCTCTGACAGAGCGGAAATTTAAAAAAAAGCAAAGAAAAATCGGAAATGAAGGGGTGCCACTCGGGAATCATGGCACCCCTTCATTTGAACCCCAAAACTCAGTAAAAAACGAGTAATTCAGAATGGTTGGGAGGTCTGCAACCAGACCATTAGTCTGGGAATGGTAGGGGGTGGTCTTTAGGCACTTCACCCCACAGTGCTTCCACAGACAAGCCAGCAGGTCTAACATGAAATTGGCAGTTCTGTCAGTCAGTATTTCTCTTGGGAAACATACCCTGCTGAAAATCTCTAACAAAGCATTTGCCACCTTTTCTGCCTCAATGGAGGACAGGGCCACCGCTTCAGGGTATCTGGTAGCATACTCTACTACCACTAGGATATACTTCTTTCCTGTGGAACTTGGGGTACGCAGAGTCCCCATGATATCTATAGCTACCATCTGAAATGGCTCCTCAATCGCAGGCAAAGGCACCAAAGGAGCTTTCATCTTGTCTCCTGTCTTGCCTACTTTTTGGCACTGTGCACAGGTCCTGCAGTAACCTGTTGCATCCCTGGAAATCCCAGGTCAAGAAAAGTTCTGCATAATATGTCTCTTAGTACACTTTTTGCCCATATGACCAACACAGGGAATGTCATGGGCTATGGCTAGATGTGCCAGATGGTAGGCTGTGAGCACTACCCACTGCTGTATTCTTTCACCCTCTAGCACTCCTTCAGGGGTCCATTCTCTATACAGTAACCTTTTTTCCAGTATGCAGAATCCCCCTTTTCCTTGAGAATCAGGCACCTCCATATCTACCTCCCTCAAGCCTTGTAATGTAGGGTCTGACAGCTGAGCTCTCTTTGTAACCCTTCCCAGCTCCCCTCCTACAAGAAGTCTGGTATCCTCTGACAGCAGTGCCTCACTGTCAGCCTGGGTACTACTACTACTCACCTCTGCCCTTGTAGTCACTCTGTCCAAAGGAACATCAGTACCCACCAGCAGATATGGCTCACCGTCAGTTACACTGTTACAGGTTAGCTCCATCCCTGAAGTAGCCACCTCACCGGTCCTGGCTTCAAGTGTGTGATCTGTCTGGGTCCACCCAAGGCTACTAGACCCACATGCCTGTCTCCAAGGCTGACCGCATCTCACTGCATGCACACAAGGTACTTTTTTATCAAAATCATTCCCTATCAGGACATCTGCAGGGATATCCTCAAACACACATACTTGGTTGCGTCCTTTTCCACCCTCCCAGCCAAATTGAACCCTAGTCAAAGGTATTTGGAATGGGGTCCCTCCTAAATTTCTGACTGGAGTAGACTGCCAAAGGAAGTAGTGTTCCTCTTTAACAATTGCAGGCTTCACAATGGTTAGGTCAGATGCTATGTCTCTCTTAGTAGTGGTGTGTTTCCTGTCTACTAAGATAGGATATAATCTCTTGTGGTAGTTTGGTACCCTTGCTGTCTCCATAAAAATTACCACAGGTATTCTGTTATTCTCACTTGCTGGCTCCCCTACCTTTTGTTCCCCACCTTGCCTCTGTGGACATCTATATGATACATGGTCCCACTGGTTACATTTAAAACATTTAGCCCCTGATCCTGGCCTTGTACCTGAACTAGTGGCTTTCCCTGTTACTGGTAGACTCTGTTGGGGGGATTCGACTGCCCACCATGTGTATCTTTATCTGCTAATGTAGTCATGGTGGAGTGGGAAAGGAGGTGTGTCCTCAATAATGAATTAGAAAGTTTGTGGTACCTCTATATGAGGTGCCTGAATGACATTTCCATAGTATGGAAGGATGACATTAGTAAGATTTCTGTTTTCCTATATTACATTAATAGCACCACATATTTTTTAAAATTTACTCATGATGTAGGAGAGAATAGTATTTCTTACCTAGACATCATGTTAATAAAAGATAATATCAACAGAAATATTATTTCTAGAACATACAGGAAACCCACCTATTCTAATTTTTTTTCTGCACTTCACTAGTTCACATCCCACCAAGCACAAAAAGAAGGCAGTAGTAAAGGGGCTATTTGTGCAGCACGAGTGGTAACCCTGTTTAATGAATTCATAGAAGCATGTGAAAAACTGTAGAATATGTTCATTAAGAGAGAGTACCCTGAAGCCTTTATTATTAATTATTTGTACAAGGTTAGTAATAAAAGGAAAAACAAATTTTAAACTCCTGTCTTAACTCATTTCCTCCACAACAGCTCTTTTGAGTGTGTACCTTTAACTCCCAGTGGGTGTGGCTTCAGGCTTTAAAAAAATGAAGTTATCACTTTACAGGTCAAGCAAATATTCATGTCGCAGGAACCATAAGTGTTACTAGAAAACTGCAAATAGCAAACTATTCAGGATAAATTAATTTTTATAGTGGTGGTATTCATTCAGTTTGATGCTTTAAACTGGATTTATAAGCCAAAATAAAGGCAGTGGATATTAATTTTGTAATGTTGTATAAACAACTCATGATATCTCACTAAACTATTAGAGCAAGACATATCCTGCCAGCAGGATTTTCTTCATGCAGCTGTGAGCTTTCATATGAGCCTATGCAATTCTGTCTGTGTTATCTGAATGTTGAGATATTTAGAGAAATACGAACATTATTACAATACACATAAACAGTATCCAAATAATATTCAGTATCTCTTTAGCTGCATTAGACAGAGGTCAAGTATCAATACAATTGTGTTTGCCAACGTGTATGCTTTAAGATGAAATCTTCTGATGCCTTGCAGTTAGCATGGTTTTGGAATTATTAATGCAAATATGAACAAGGAATATTTGATGCTTAGAGGTGTCAAAATGATCCCCCTCTGTAAATTGTGGAAATAATTTACTGACCGTTATTGCTTCTGGGGTTCAGTTATTCACTTCCCCATTACCTGCATGGCCCTGGCGAAGAGTCACCATCTCCCTGTCATGTTGTCTCTGTCTCTCATTTTCTTCAGCCTCCAAATGCCCCAGTCTCTCAGCTGATTCTAATTCCATTTGCTTCTCCTGCTGCAGTCTCTTTGCTGATTCTAATTCCAAATGTTTGGCCTCCAGTTCAAATCTCTTTTGCTCCAGATGGATTTTTAAGTCCTCTGATGAAAAGTTGAACTGTCCATTTTCTGAGAGCTGTACGTCTCCAATGCCAGTCTGATTGTCTTCCTGGTTGCTGTTCTGTGCTGCAGCTGTGATTAAGGCTGCAATAATTTCCCTTTTAGTCAGGCTTGGCATGCACCAGTCCTTTGGCTTGGCATATCTTAGCCAACTGGCTCCTTGTCAGCTTGACATAATCCTCTGCTGACATACTTGCCTGCTCTCCTTGACTAAGCTAACAAAAGTAAATAAATAAAACTATTGTGATATGAAACTCTGAATGTTCACCATGTGGCTGCTTGAGAGTACAAACACCTTCTTTAGTGACAACTGCTTACAGGCTATAGAAGTTCAATATCTACACCACTGTTCACCAATATGTGATGTGGTGATCCCACCACTGCCAACCAATATGTGAGGCCTCTCCTCTGGACCAGTAATCAAGGAGTCTTAATCCTCAACATTGGCACCAATGGGGGATATTCACTGTGAGGATAACAGGTACACACACCATATCTCCAGATGCAGCTCTCTGCATCAAGCACAGTCAAGCACAATTTCCCTTAAGTCCACATGGGGAACACAGTCAATCTGGGGCTGGTTTCTCCCTCTTTCTCCAGATCCCCAAATAAGCCTCCCCAGTTGCACAGCTATAGAGCTGAGATCTCAGCTGAGTGTCCAAGCCAATACCTCCAGCATCCTCCCTGTCCAACCAGTGCTTCATTTCCCTATCACACACCCTGTTTGAGATTTGATTTTCATACGCACACACCTAGGAAAGGCTGGCACAGGTTTACAAGCTATGCCCCCTTCTTGCCCAGACTATAAGGTAGTTACTACTGCCACCAGACACTCCTGCCATCTACCTTAAGGCTCTGCCAAGGGTACCCAATACACTGAGTGAAATTAATATTAATACAAATGGTAGTTTGACTAAGAACAAGGCTATTAGGAATGGCCCACACAGTGTCACCAAATAAGTATGCAAGTACTCTCAAAACTTAAATATTTCTGCAAAGATCAGCCACAATGAAAGGTTTAAATATATTTAATAATAAATAATGAAAGAACAAGAAAATACTAAGTATATATTCACAGTGACATCAGAGTTCCAAATCACAGGAAATACTTAAAATAACATTAAAGGACAGGCTCACCCAAATAAAGAAAAAATATCTAAACTAAGCTTCACTATATTCCTGACTGAATCTAAGAAAATTATACTATTCTCTAGTTACTTAATAGAGCAAGACAGATGATGTGGGGAATTGTCCTTCTTGTTGTCAGACCCAAGACAGAGCACAGAATGCTCTGTCTCACTAAGATATTTTTCAAAATAATATCTAAAATATTACTTATGGGATAGCTTTTAGAATGACATCACTTTTGGTCATCTGGCTTCTAGTTCTCATGCAAACCCCATTGCTGGAAGCTGGCAGGAGTTGGCACCTACCTGTAAAATGACACACACAAGGGCTTTTGCTCAGATCTGTGTCAGGTGCTGGAAGTCGTAAAAAAAATTTATACCTCCACACTTCCACAGTAGTAATTAGTTCCCCTCAAAGACAATACAGAAAGCTTATAGGTACAGACTTTGTGTCTCTGGCTGCATTGAAGCCTGTGAGATAACATCTTTATGTCCCAGCCTGTAAAGTGATTTAATTTCAGATATATTTTAAAGTTTACTTGACTAAGGTTAACTTTCCAGTTTACTCTGTTAAAACATATACCCTTAAACAATTACCATAGTACATGCACATTTCTGTTCTCTCCAGTAGGGCACACTGTGGGTACATTTTAAAAAGAAGCACTTTACAAATACCTTTTCAACACAAACATCTGCACAGATCAGTTTGATATACACATGGCATGCAGTTCTAATACATTTGTAGCACAAAAATCTTGTATAAGTCAGTCTGATATTCGCAAATAACATAATTATTTACAAAATTCCAACTAGCTGTGCTGGCAGTACCTCCGATCATCACACCCACTATCAACTGGGATACCTATGCTCACACTAACTTGCTAGTGTAAAATTTCCTTGACTTTGTTAATGCAAATGCCCTGGAACAAATCTGGTCTTCACTAACATGTCAAACAAATGCATAGCTGCAACTGTCAGATCCTCATTAGTTAAGTCTGACCACAAATCAGTCACCTTCAAGGTGGCACTAACACCAGAACCCACAAAGGGTGAAATCAGACTAAAAAACTATAGTAAGGTGAACTATACCCTCCTAGGTGAAGGTATAAATGCATTTCAACCCCATCTCCAGCTGGAAGTGGTAATTACACTGAAATTTACACTAAAGCACTGTACAATCACTTGTGTAAGTGTACAGACTCGTTTCTACCAGAAAGAATCAAAGCGAGAGCCCCAAGTAAAAACAAGCTGCCATGGTGGACATCCTGCATCAATAAACTTTACAATAAATGCAAATCTTTGCTATCTACAAAAACAAAGGCAAGGCCCCAACAATGGAAAAGCACCCTCCTGAGCCTCACCAGTCGAATCAGACAACATGTCAAATCCTCTAAGGGCTTATTTGAGAAATACTTAGCAAGTACAGTCAAAAATAACCACAACGCTTTTTACATCTATGTACATAGCCTAAAAGGCAGGAGCCAAGCATGTGCAGAACTAGTGACTAACGGTATCACACACACTGACCCCACAGAGATCGTAAACCTGGTATCTGATATCACAAACTGTGCCCCTCCCCCCGCATATCTGGAGAGTAGGTCATTAAAGTCTTGTCCAAGGCAAAAAAAATAGCCACTAAGGGACCAGATGGCATCCCAGGCTGTCTTCTAAATAGGCTAAAACATGAACTAGCATCACCATTAAGTACCCTTTTCAATCATAGCCTAACCACAGGCTTTGTTCCTGCAGAATGGAAAACAGCAACAGTTATTCAATTCCACAAAGGTGGCCTAGCAACAAACCTGGGGAATTATAGACCCATAAGCCTGACCAGCCTCATCTGTAAAGCTACAGAACATATCATTATGGACCTCATAAATAAAGACATTGGTGACCTCCAAGCCCTGGATTCATAGTTTCATAGGTATTTACTAGACTAATGACCACAAAGGCTTTTTTAAGCCTAGCCATGCATCCAAAATCTCTGATGAGTTCTGATACCCTTGATAAGTGCAAGCATGGGCCTAGGAGATGACCCATTTACAGGCTACCTTTTGCATCAGAGACATAGGTGCCAAACCAGGAATGAATTTCCAGTTTTCCATCCAATTGTCCAAGTTGCACTTGAATTGGATTAGGGAGGAACTCTGCTTCACATGCATGAGGAGCTTGTTCCACAGATGGGGTAGTCTCTGGGATACATACCTATCTCTCCAGCAGTCCTATTTATATCACAGGCAAGGTTTAAGTCTTTAGAATGGGTAATTCTGGTACTGTTTTTTTTGTGGATATGCAGGAGGTCCAACCCAGCCTAATTCAGTTTTTGTCAGGAGCAGATCCTGCCTGTTAAATCTGGTGGATTTCTTTGCAAATGTGACCAGGGCCATTGACGATGGCGAATCTGTGCACACAGCATACCTCAACTTGGTGAAGGCTTTTGACACAATCCCACACTCAGGTATTACTAATAAACTTAGCAAACTGAATGTAAACCCCTTTGCTGTAAGATGGGTTGCCAACTGGCTCACAAATAAGACATGCACTATCAAAGTGGTGACTCCACATCAACCAGCAGATCTGTCACCAGTGCGGTGCCACAGGGGTTGGTGCTGGGTCCCCTACTACTTGGTATGTACTTCTCAGAAGTTCAGGTCAACACTAAGGGGTTGTGGCTGACCAAGTCTGTGAATGACTGCAAACTGGGTGCAATTATTGAATCCACAAATTATGTTATTATACTCCAGGAGGATCTTACAAGGACGAACAACTGGCATCCTAGTCATGGTCTCAAACTGAGTACAAAGAAATGCATCATGTTTCCCTATGGCAAAAACAAAGTCTCTTCACACTATCAAATCAATAACAATATTCTAAGTACCCACAAAGTGGTAAAGGATTTGAGATCACAAGTTGACTGTGATCTTAACTTTGGCCACCATCTATCTACTGTAGTAAGGAAGGCTTTCTACGTAGCACACTTGATTAGTAAAGGCATCAAGAGCAAAGGAGGTTATAACCCCTCTATACTCTGCACTAATTGGCATAATTGAGCATAATGCCCCATTCGGCATGTACCGTACAAAGCACCTATAGCAATTAGAGACCTCAGAGGTTTCTAACAAAGAAGATCAATGGACTCCAGCATGTGCCTTACACAGACCGTCTAAAGTCCCAGTCACTATAATCTTTATCGTATAGACTTCTTAGGGGAGACTTATGCCTGGCTAAAAGAGCAATCTCAGACCCAAACTTAATGAACTTGTTGCACATACGTAAATCAAACGGGACTAGAGATACCCATTCCAGGGACCTAAATATGGTCTGCAACTTAAATAGGACATGATGGTGGGACAGCTTTGTCTTCCAGCAACTGCTGCGTCTTTGGTATAGGTTACCAGTTTATGTGAAACAGAGCACCTCAATGACACTGTTCAAGAGGAACCTGGACGAGGGGATGGGGAACCTCAAATTCTTACTGGGGATAGGGCCCACCACCCTCCTGGACATTGGCAGTCATTACTAAATGCAATCATGGGTACTGACTAGCATTTCCATGGTATTACATTGAGTTGAAATGGCTAGACTTGAAATGACCTCCAGATTGATAGCCTATTAATCTCTTATGATCCTGTGAACTTTTTGAAGAATCCACATCCAATGATCCTACAATTTTTGGGATACCAAAAATGTATAAAAGTACACAAAATCCAGTGTTTAGGCCAATTATAGTTACTCAAGTTTCGAAGATCTACCCTATAGCTGTATTTGTGAATAGAGTACTTAAACCATTTTTTTCCCAAAAGTAATCATATATTTAAAAGGATCCTTGGGACTTTCTGGGAGACTTAAACAGGAGATGTGTTCAGACAACATTTTGCTTGCAACTATTCATTTAGTTGATCTTTTTATTTATATCCCTCAAGAAAAGGTTTAGAGATATTCTATGAAATACTTGTAAGCTTTGAAGTTTTAATAAATAATGAAGTAAGAATCATCATGGACTGCATTGATATGGTTTTATTATGATTTGATTATAACAATTTTATTTTTCTTCAAGGGTGAAACATACAAACAAATAATAGGAGTTGCTATGGATTCAGCTTGCAATCCCATATTTGCAGACCTGGTTATGTTTTCATGGGAAAATCAACATGTCTTTAACTAAGAATATTATAAATGTTGTAATGGGTGGCCATGGTGGTGTAGCGGTTAGCGTTGCTGCCTTACAGCAAGAGGTTATCCAGTTCAATCCTTGGCTGGGGTGCCTTCTGTGCCGAGTCTGCATGTCCTCCCTATGGTTGCGTGCATTTTCTCTGGGTGCTCTGGTTTCCTCCCACATCCCAAAGATATGCTGTAGGTGGATGACTGGATACTCTAAATTGGCCCTAGGCATGTGTGTGTGCCTTCCGTGGAAGGTTGGGTGCCAGGCTGGCAGCTCAACACCATAAAACTCCACTGCCAATCATGAGCGGACAGGTGATCCACTGTGGCGACCCCTAACCGGGAAATGCAGAAAGAAGGAGAATTATAAATGTTGTACCTTATATGTAAGATATTTAGATGATATCTTACTTTTGTGGAATGGGTCACATGAAACTTTAGAAGCCTTCTTTTTGGTACCTACACCAAACCACAAAAATCTTGAAATTTACTTATGTCAACAAAGATAGTGCCAATTTTTGGACACAATGATTTATAATGTGGATGGTCATTTTTCTTCCAGTATTTATAGAAAGTTGATGGTCAGTAATAGTTATCTGAACTTTCAAAGTTTTCATCCTTGCAAGCTGAAAAAGGGATTGGTGAAAGGACAATTTATCTGATTAGTCAGGATGATTTCGGATGAAAATGTTTCATTCATGAGAATCAAAAAAAGACACATTTTTAGAGAGTGGGTGTTCTAGGAAATTAATTTTAGAAATCAGTAATGAGATTCATGATAGGAAAAAGACTTGTCCCCCCCTTATTAGGAGTAGGTTTACTGCAAGGGAGTGATTATTCTAGAATAACAAACCTCACAAATGCAATTGAAACACAGTTTGATACAACCTTTGTCATACAGTACAACTTAGGTGGTAACACTGTTAAATAAATTATTTCTAAAAACTGGATCACCTTGAGGGCTCATCATTCAATTTCAGTCATACTTGGAGAAACACTTTGTTTTGTTTACAAAACCCCATACAATGTGAAGAATGCTTTAGAAAGGAATTTTACAAGTGTGGATAGTAAGGAAGTTAGTAGGAGGGGTATGCATAAGTGTGGGCACTACGGACAATGTTCCTGCATATATACATTCACATATACTGGTGAAAAATATTCATTGAAAAGGGGTTCTGTTATGATATCAACAATTGCTAACTGTCACAACAAAGGATTGTTTCATACAATGTATGCTCCACTTTTGAGAGTTTTCATGTAGGGAAAATTGAAAGGACATTATGTAAAAGAATATGTAAGCACTGCTATGACATAATGAAGCAAAATAAAAAGTATGCATTGCATAAGCATTTAGTTTCATGCAGTGTTTTTTTTTATAAAATTCTTATTTTTAATTTTGAAAATATTTAGGCCCAACCCTAGGTGCGTTACTCGGGAAAACAAAATTGAGTATAAAAATTCTTGGAGCAGATCAGGCTTACTGTTTCTCATCTCCCTGGATTAAAGGAATAGATTTAATTCATCCTAGTTTTAAATATGCGGGTACCTAAATTGTAACCTGTGCACCCTTTGTTGTTTTTGTTCACACTAACACACTGTATTACTTTTCCACACATATACAAATTCTTTATAAATATTAGTAAATGTTTTCAACATGTTTTGTAAATATTTTATATATCAATATTATTGTTCACAATGGGTAAGGATGTTCAGTTTGAAATTAACTTCACTTTACTGCTGGTTTTCCTGCAACATTTTAATGCCATAATATTTTAATATTATTATTTTTGCACTTTTTAAATCTTATACGTTAGTTGTAACATCAGTGCACAAGTTTTTCCTTTGAGGGTGTTAGCATTTTAGTATCCTGCATTTTTTTCCATTGTATGGACACAGTTGCTGTAACTTTAAGGCATTTAATGTTAATTAACCCAAGAAGATATAAAAGAAACTATAAACCTTAATCTGGGTTTTTC
The DNA here is from genome assembly GCF_019279795.1 of Protopterus annectens. Lineage (NCBI taxonomy): Eukaryota > Metazoa > Chordata > Ceratodontiformes > Protopteridae > Protopterus > Protopterus annectens. The sequence continues at coordinate 127,769,582 of NC_056744.1, forward strand.
TGGGTTTTAGCTTTATCAAGAAGATGAAAGTAATGCTAGTAGTTGTTTCTGGTCGTATTATTTTGCCAGGTGTTCCATGGTTTATCTTGCAGATGCATGAGTTGTTTGGTGAGTAGTGAGAACCAGGGGTTTGGGGTGGATTTGAATCTTTTATGTCTAAAAGAGGCATGAGAGTTTAGAATGTTTAAAAAAATAGTGTTGAAGGTGAGAATGGCTTTATCAAGTAGTAGAAACTATACAGTGTTTCAGCTGAAAGCCAGGAGAGATACATGGAAGGAGTCCTTGTTGAAGCTAGAAAGCTCCCCAATGGCTTGTAGATTGATAACTTACAGTATTTGGGTAGTGAGAGCAGAACAATTTAGTCTAGTGTGAATTTTGAGCCTCTAGTTTCATTGTTTCTAGTGGTGGGGTTAATTGAGTAAAAAGGCTTATGCAAGGATGTTGATTTGGGAATAAAATGGAAGACCATTTAATGATTTTATCACTTAAGGTGATAGTTTCAAATGATATATTGGTGGACAACTTGGACAGAATATTTTCCAATATGTCACAGCTGGAGCAATTAGAGTGTGGGATAGTGAGGGCTATTATGCAAATTAAGTTGACCTTGTTAATCTTTAGGGGAGAGATCAGGATTTCTGCTTTTGAGAAGGATGGGAATGAGATAGAATATACATACATACAAATATTTCAAGCATGGGCATTAAAAGCCCATCTAGCTTGCCAATATACCAAAACACTTGTTTCCATAATAAGTGTCCATGCTGTTCTTAAAAACATCTAAACTACTACTTGCTTTAACATAATTTGGTAGTCTGTTCCATGCATCAGCTACTCAGAGAACCAATTAGTACACTTCTCATTCCTATAGAATCTTCTGCATAGGTTGTCTGATGATTCTCTATTACATTTTGATAACCCCAAACATTCCCAGAGGTAGTTGTCTCTAAATGCCCTACATATTTGAATAAGATCTCATAGATATCTGTAAGAGACCCTGTTCAAGGTCAGATATTTTAGTATTTTATAATAACTTAAATTTTCACATCCATGGATGCCCTTGGTATATTTCTGCTGTACTCTTTCCAGTTTACTCATGCTTGTTTTCTTACAGGGTTTCCATATTGTCCGTCCATACTCAAGTTTGTGTCTAATGTAACTAACAAGCAATGACTTCACCATTTTGGATTTCCTAGACTTTATACATCTTTTTTATACAACTTATAGTTCTGTAGCTATCATTAACCAATTGGTTGATATGTTTAGAAAAACTCATAGCTGAATCTACCCCTACACCCAGGTCCTTAAATATGTCTACAGTTTCAATCACTGTGTGCTGTATTAAATATTCACCTTTCAATTTATATCTCCCAAATCTCATATGCTTAGTTTTTGATGTATTTATCAGCATATTATTCTCCTGTGCCAAATAGTCAATTTAGTCAAGTTATTTTACAGACATGCCTTATCTGTAACACATGTAATCAGTTTACCCAATTTCAGGTCATCTACATATAGAAAGTAGAACACCTCAGATGAAAAAGTAAGGTCTGAAAGATACAATCTAAACAAGTAAGGGCCTAGGACAGAGCCCTGTGGAACACAGAAAAAGTTGGAAGCTATTTTGGTAGAGCAGTACTATGTCAACCCCCCCTCTTCTTTTGTGTAATGTAGGCATAGTAAGCTAAAAATAGGTGGTAGAATTTCTTCAGTTGTTATTGTGGATTTTAACCAAGTCTCAGTGAAGGCTAGCATGTCAGGGGTGTGTGTCTAAATCCAGTAGTGTAAGGAAGGGATTTTATTGCATATGCTCTGGATATTTAGATGAAAGGTTTTGTTAATGAAGTTGATTGAATATTGGTACAAGCTGATATTTGTTGGGGTGATGGGGGGGGGGGGCTGGGATGGAATGGATATCTCCCACACAGAAGAAATGTACTACAAATAGAGGAAAGATGGACTTGAATAATTTGTGATGTTTTGTAGTTTGCTGACAGTGGGGATGGCTGGAAGGCTGAACTTCTGTGAAGAGAGTGGAAGACAGTATGGCCTTAGAAGGTGATAGATACTGGTGTGAGAAAAGTGTGGACTGATATCATTGTAAGAGTTGGTGTGAATGGGGGACACAGTTCTCAATTTAGTGTGCAAGGGTAAGATGTAGAGGGATACATATTAGTCGGGGAGCAAAGTAGGGATGAGAAGGAGTTGTATGGAAAGAGTTGTGATTATTACTTTACTTGACTGAGGTTGTGATCAAGTAGAAGTGGATGGAAAGTTAAGATGGAAGTGGAATAATTATGTGAAAGGAGTATCTGTAAGAGTGGGAAGATGAGGGTAGGGTAAGTTATTGTTGGCAGGGGCTGGAAGGAAATGATGTGGAAGGAGGAGGTAATTATTTTAGCAGGGGGTTTAGTGAATAGTAGTGGACTTGTGATTGGGTTGTGGGTGAAATGGAGGTGGTGGCTTTTTAAGTTTAAATGTAGTGCATGGATATGGGGAAATTGGGGGTAAGATTGGAAAGTGGAATGGGTTGCATCAGCAGAGTGCTGATGTATTCCCACCCCCCAAAAATATCTAATTTTACCAAGGTTGGAGGTGAGTACATTAAGACAGTAATGACAGTAACAAATATATTGTGTGACAAATGGTTGCAAGCGGCTTGGGCAGAAGTGCTCTCTTGTGCTACATAATAATTATATCTAGTTTGAAAATCAATATTTTGTTCAAAAAAGGTGTGACTTTGGGATCTGCTTTTGGGTCTTTATCCACTAATGTAGTCATGGTAGAGTGGGATGACATCTTTATAGCATAGAAGGACGATATTAGTAAGATTCATTAATACATTAAAAGCACCACAGATTTTCTAAAATTTACTCATGATGTAGGAGAGAATAGTATTTATTACCTAGACATCATGTTAATAAAAGATAATATCAACAGAAAAAAAATTTCTAAAACATTCAAGGCACCCACCTATTCTAATTCTGTTCTGCACTTCACTAGTTTACACCCTACCAAGCAAAAGAAGGTGGTAATAAAGGGGCTATTTGTGGGAGCAGCACGGATGGTAACCCTGTTTAACGACTTCATAGAAGTATGTGAAAAACTTGAGTATGTTCCTTAAAAGAGGGTACCCTGAAGCATTTATCATTAGTTATTTGTACAAAATTATTAATAAAATGAAAAACAATTTTTACACTCCCATCTTAACTCAATTCCTCCACTACAGCTCTTTTGAATGTGTACCTTTAACTCCCAGTGGGTGTGGCTTCAGGCTTTAAAATAATGAAGTCATCACCTTACAGGTCAAGCAAATATTCATATCGCTGGAACCATAAGTGTTACTAGAAAACAGTAAGCGGCAAACTATTCAGGATAAACTGGATTTTATAAGCGAAAATAAAGGCAATGAATATTAATTTTTTTTAATGCTGTATAAACAACTTATGATCTCACTACCTATTCAAGCAAGACGCATACTGCCAGCAGGATTTTCTCCATACAGCTGTGAGCTTTTATATCAGGCAATGCAGTTCTGTCTGTGTTATCTAAATGTTGAGATATTTAGAGAAATATGAACATTATTACAATACAACTAAGCAGTATGCAAATAATATTCAATATCTCTTTAGCTGCATTAGACAGAGGTCAAATATTAATACAATGGTGTTTACTATCATGTATGCTTTAAGATGAAATCTTCTGATACCTTGTTTGTAGCATGGTTTTGGAATTATTCATGCAAATATGAACAAGCAATATTTGATGCTTAGAGGTGTCAGTAGGAGTTAACTGCAGAAATTCCTGGAGGCGCACTCAGCTGTAATGAGTTAATGGAAGATAAAGCTAACACATAAACTATGGCTATTACATGTGAGACTTCTGGGTTCTTGGAGGCCACATCTAAGCCTGACTATAAATGTAGTTTTATTACTACTTTTTCTTTGGATCATGAGCAAATTAGGTGGGTTTTAAACAAATATTAGTCCATAATGAATGACAGTTTGGCCATAAAAGTAAAACTAGGTGATAGGCCACTTATCATATATAGAAAAGGCTTAACCTTCAAAAATATTTTTTGAACCCCAGAAAAAGAATGAGAGAGATGACATTATTTATGGAATGTATAAATGTGGTAGCTGTAATTACTGCAAGAATATGATTTGCTATGATCATTTCATAGTAAAAAGTCAGTGGTTCAAAGTGAAAGGAAGATATAACTGTTTAACTAAAGGTGTTCTTTATTTAGCCCTGTGCCAGAGCTGCTGTGGATTCTATGCAGGCAAAACTGAGCACATGTTAAAAGAAAAAATATATGAGCACCTTTATGAGATTAGGAAGAAAAGTAACAAAAACACCTTCTCTAAACATATTATCGACTGTCCAGGTCATGACTTTAAATTTGTGGTGGTAGAACAATTAAATGTGTGCCCAAGGGGGGACCATGGAGTCTGCTTTTAGGAAAGAATATATGGAGCTTTTCTTCCCAGGCCTCCATTGAAAATGGGCTCATTTTGGCCCAATTGAATTTGCCGGTTAACAAACTGCAAATAAAATAAAATAAATACTACCAGGTATGGCTTAATGCAAGCAGGCTCATAAAAGTTTAATCTATCACCTGTTTATTAAAACAAAAAGCTTAAAACTATAATTTAAGAAAGGGTTTTACTATTTTTTTACTGTTATTTTCATTACATGGTTTTATGTTTGAATTTTTAATGCTTATTTAGTTCGGAAATTGTCATGCTGATTTTGTATGAATGGTTTTAACATAATATTACAGTGTCACTTTAAGAAATGAACTTCAGGAAGTCATGTGATTGTTCCCTAGCTTTTAAACTTCCTGTGTTTGTTACCTTGCAACATCTCATGAAGTCTTTTTTGATAGTTGAGATGAAAGTGCTTATTTGTTTTATAAAATAAATGGCAGTGTGTGTTTGCAGTGACCCATGTGCATCCGTGTATCATTTTATTCATTGGTTTGATTTTTTCCGGCTATTTTAATTAGTGGAAAGGTCGGCAGCATAAGGCTGCATTGAGGGACAGAAATTTATTTTAAAGAGTATGGTTTAATAGGAAACAAGAAATGTATGGAGTGAAGAAAACAGGGGCTAATGAGGATCTGGCCAGTGCATTAAAGAGTAGCAAACAGTTTTGGGGAGAATTGCAAATATAATCTGAGCAAAAGTGATGATATTTCATGAATAAAAGACCAACAAGTTAAGGAGATACTGATCAATTAGTTATTGTGGAGGAACCAGATTGTTTTTAGGGAGGCAACCACCAATACAGCATGAGTAGAAAGGTCTTCATTCAGGCTTTAGAAGCTGTAGGCCCAGTCTACATCGCAAAGGAGTGTGTGTGTGAGAGAGAGAGAGAGCTAGGGATGGAAGCACTTTGCTGCCAGAGGTGAGCTGAGTAAGAAAAGATATGATTTTTGGGGAGATTGCGAGCATATCCAGTAAAAGGTGGGGAATACAAGGAGTTTTTTTTAAGTTAGCAGACAATAGAGAGGGTACAAGTGGGTGAAGTTAGATAAGACTATAGGGAGACTATGGAACATCTCTAGTAAGAGGTGACTGAAAAGTGTTGTAGTTTAGCCACCAAAGTGATGCATGACAGGAAGTTTTTTAAGTTACAATAGTCGAGTGATGGAAAAAATAGTTTCTGTTAGACAAGTACTGAAACTTACACTCCAAGCAGAGTAGCATATCACTTTGAGTTCAGCATTGCATTATAAAACCCTCTACAATAGAACAGAATTGACTGGCTTATAACTATAACTTACATCACTGGGCCAAGGTTATGAGGGCCACAAGGTAAAACCAAAAGCTAGGTTTTGTACCTGATTAGCCAAGAACATTAAATTTAGAGTAACATAGCAACACTGTGATCAAGCAGATTCATTAAATTAACAAAAAGTGGCACCTTTTCAATTTACATTGACTGCAACTAGCAAACCACAAGTTTACAATTATTGTGGCAACAAACTGATTTGTAGAGTAGTACAGTTTGCACTTCCAAACATAGAACATTTCTCATGTGTACGCCAGAGTGCAATACAAAATGAAAAGAAATCTTAAGAGTTCTATACCTAGAGTGGCATAGGTGAAGGTGTTGGCTCAATGAAAAGCAGAAAGGGGAGAGAGATTTATTGGGCAAGTGTGGGTAGTTGGAGGTTGGCAAGATAATGGCACATGGCTTTGTGGAATATCAATAGATTCAAATTTCCTGAAACCTTTTATTTTATGGCTTAGTTTCCCCAGCTGGACAGAACTTCTCCCAGAGTTGCAAATGTAGGTTGTATGATGTGAGCCTAATATCTGGAAGTAGGGTAGAAGAATGGCACATACCTATGTGGAATCTGGGGCAGGAGAGGGGAAGGTGGTGCCCTTCTCCATTTAAATTGCACCATAAACGCATGATGTTTACTTTCAAAACCATACCTTATGTAACCAATATCTCCACATGTAAGGACTTAAAAGGGGGAAACCTGATACAGTTATATTATAAAATCTCCACATTTACCCATAATACAGCCTCACTGTTGAAATATTGAGAAAAAGGAATGCTGTGTCTCAAAAGACCAAAAAAAATTTTTTTTGCAGGAGAGGAGGCCACCTATGTGGGGACACCATTATATATATACCAACTCTAAGATTGTCATAACTTGGAGAAAAGACAATATTATACTAAACAGCAATCTCAGACTTAGTATGTAAGTCTGTACTTTTAGACATTCCATCACCACACTTTGGATGCAGCAGTCTAAGTCCCAATACCATTTTTGTCACCAGCATAGAAGACTTCACCAAGCAATTTTATGCCCACTTAGACAAATGCATTGATCTAGTAGTTGCAAACAGAGCCAAATACGATAGGGCATTTTTAAAGCCAAATACAAAAGGAAATTCAGAAACAACCCTTCTAGTAGTCAACTGATATAAATAAACTTATAAGAATAGAAAAAAAAAATCCTTAAACGGTTAAGTAAGGTTAGAACTATTAAGAATGAGGATGTATAAACAAGCATTATAACAACCAGTAAAGAAACCCATGAATGGAGATTAGTTTAGATTAGTTAAAGTAGTACACTAAAGAATAGCATACAACATTGCTACAAACTTCTCCTTAATGGAAATCCCCTGCAACAACCCAAGAGACAATGCAAATATAGTAACAAACAAGTTCTCTGCAAATTTCACCCACAGATTGCCTGTTCTAGCATCACTCATCCCAAACCCCCTTATACCCCAAACATTACTAAGGAAAATGTTCTTAAGGTGTTATCAAAAACAAAATCACTTCCTCTGTGGGTCTTGACAGCAAAGCTGAGTGCTTATTAAACAATGTCTACCTGGCTCTCAGTAAAAGTCTCCTTAATTTATTCAGTTTAAGACTAGCCACAATCTAGAGTCCTGAATCCTAACACAATGATGTGGTGATGCCCATCATAACAGTGACCCTACCATGGATCCTGCAAAATTACAGATCTGTTAGCATTATGAGTCTGATCTGAAAAGGAATGGCTTGTAGCAGAACTGATCTTTTTTAGTTATGATATTCCAAATCATATTCGGCTTGACCCTAACAATTTTGCTTCATCAAAGGGAGATAATGCCTGTTAAATGTCGTTAAGGTCTTCAAGATGGTTACATGAATAGTTGGCAGTTATCATGCTTCTCATACAACTTATCTTGACCTGGTCCAAGCAGTCAATGCCATATCCTCATGCCAGAAATGCAATGAAGCTACCATCCTTATAGATTCTTATGTGGTAAGATGGATAGCCAATTGGGTGAAGACAGAGCCCACGTACTTTGCATTGAAGATGCCTCTTCAACTAGTCCTAAGATAATAGTGGAGTTCCTCAGGGGTCTGTACTTGTTCCTATACTGTTTGGCATTTACTTCTCTGATCTCCAAAATGATAAACAGGACAACTGGTTAACCAAATTCATGGAGAAGTGCAAACTTGGTGTAATTGTTAAAGCCCGTTCAGATATCTGTGCCCTTCAGAAATAATTTACCCTATTTAATATCTGGTATACTAAAAATGGGCTTACATTAAGCGCTAAAAAGAATAGTATAGTTTTTGAAAACAGAACTTACCCACAGCATACAGTATAGATAATATACCCTTACTAAATGAAAAGGTAGTCATGGGACTGGGACACTTGGATAATATACCCTTACTGAATGAAAGGGTAGTTTGGGGACTGGGACACTTGGGTTGACAGTTTAGTCTCCTTTGATCAACATGTGGCAATCAAAGTCAGAAATCAATCTACTTAGCACAACTGGTAGTCAAAAGTATTTTGTTTAGATGCACAGATGTTTTAGTTGTCAGGAGAAATTGAAAGACCACCCTCTGTACATTGTATTTATCTGATGGTCCTTGTCCTCATATAGAATCATATAATCATAGAATCATTGAAAATACAAGGCATCAAGGCCATTTACACCTTTGATGGTAACCACCCTAAGACATTATCTCACTTTTTCAAGGAGGGATAAGCAAGTCATACTAGGGGTAAATCTATGAATATCCATCCTTTTGACTCACTCCCTTTTACAGGAAGATAGTGTGTCAAATTGCTTGATCTAGAGTGGAAGCTTGTTCCAGAATATGTCTCTTCACCATGACTTGTTTATTTGCTGAAGCAGGTTTAGAATGCTGGCCCTAGTGTTTGCTGGATTGTTTGATTTTGGAGATATTAAGAGGCCTCAGTCTGACAGATCTGGAATGGCCCAAAAAGCAAGGCACATATAACCCGTAAGAAGGCTTTTATTTATTTATTTTGTTTGTTTGTTTGTTTACTGGGGTAGCACTCTGATCACAGCAGACCAGTTGCAGGCTCAGCCTGGTTACAGAAAAGTCTGTAGGATATTGAAAATGGGGACAGGGCCTCTAGCCACTTCTAGTAGCTCAGGTCTTTTAGCTTCATGCACTTTTCTACTAGCAGCCTAGGGGGTCTCTCCACTGTTTAATATGTCTAGTAAGATACATCTCAAAAGGAACATTATTTTCTGTGATTAGTCTGATCAGTGTGGAATAAAGAGAGTGTAAGGGCTTTTTTGGATGTAGTGGAGACATCCTTTGTGATCAGCTGTTTCAGATAAAAGGATTCCCTAATCACTGCTGCAATATGTTGAATAAAAGAGTGGGAATTATTGACACGTTCTAAAGTCTCTTACAACATATGCCTTTTGGATTGGGGAACTGCATAGGCATTAACCTGGGTTAACAGACTGTTTACCAAATGCAACAAGACTGTACCTTTGAAAATTTAGTTTTAGCCCATGTTTGTGCACCAGCTATTAATATGTGTAAGTTCAAGTGGTAGCTTCTGCATGAAGGGTATTTGAACATGATATACAATTTACAATCATCCACAAACATAGTTAACCAGAGATCCACATTTTTGATTTTCATATTAGAAAATTAAATGCCAAATAGTAGAGGTACTAGTACGAGACACCACTGGTTAGCTTCATGGTCTCTGAAGACACACTGCCACCCTCACTATGTGGGTTCTGTCTCTCAGCCAAATTGCTATCTACCTAACTACATAAGGATTAATTTGGAGCATACTTGGCTCATTAATTATGCTAGCAGTTGGTATGGTATCACATTTTGGCAAAGTCAAGTTATGCTGTATGGAGAGCATGACAGCTGTTGACAGCTTGTGTTACCTGCTCAGAGAAAGTCTGCTACATTCACTAGCAGGCTTTACCCATAACAAACCTAATAGCTGGGGGTTAATTCTTATAAGAGTTTTTAATATTGTAGTTTATCAGGTCAGTGTTTCGTGGCATTGCAGATGAGGCTCATCAAGCTAATGTGTCTGTCATTTCAGGCATCTGTCGTGAGGCCACCTTTATGAAATGGCATCACAGTTGCTCTGCGTCAAACCTCGATGGCAAAGCCAGAGACTAAGCTCAGGCTGAATGGCTGTAGACTGGGCCCACCAGTGCAAGACTAGTGATGTTCAGCAAACATCTGGTATGTTTCCACAAAAGATTAATTTTTTGCTTTGGATGGCATCACTGGTAAGTTTTTTTTTTTTTTTTGGGATGACAGAGGTTTGAGATCCTTTCGAATATGTTTTTTTTTTGTATAGTTGTTTCAAGGGTGAAATTTGCACTGAGCTGGTGAGCTAATATATTTGCAATATCTACTGGATCCAAGTAGGCAACCACGGTGCTAGTGAGAATATGTGTGGAGAAATATTGGGTGTTATTTCTTAATTTCTTGACATAAATAAAGAAGGATTTATAACTATCGCTTCTGATGCTAATCTAAGTTCATGGGATGTCTTCATTTTCCTGATCGTACTTTTTAGTACCTTTAATATTTTTTAATTTTGACCTTGATTTGTGTGTCTTTAATTTTCCTGTATATTCTAAGAAGCTTTTTTCTTTTATTGTAGTCTTTATTCATGCATGTGGACCACTAGGTTAGTTTGCTGTTGAGTTTCCCATTTTGTTTGGTTCTGGTAGGGACTATCAGGTTAATGCATTTATCTAGATGACAGCAGAATTTATTTACATAACTACTTGCTAAGTTAACATTTTGGACCTATAGTTATACTTAAATTTTGAGACTTTATCATAGAATTGCAATAGGGTAGTATGTCTAAAGTCTTTGAATACTGTGATATTTAATTTTTATTTATTTGTCCACAGCAGATTCAAAAACATTTAAACATTAGTTGATGAGTAATTATACACAAGGGGAGGAAAGACCTTCAACAGACTTTACAATGAGTTGGGGAGAAAGGTTCCAGAAAAACATACGTAAGAACATTTTACACTAGCTTATAAGTAATACATACAATCGGAGAAAATCATCATGACCGATAAAACACAGATTGAAATACATTTACAGAATATTATTAGAATAAATTGTGATCAAGAATCTGTACTGCAAGTAACAAGACACTTATAGAAATGGATAGCCTATGCTAAGTAACTAATACAGAGATATTCAAAATGTTGACTATATTTCTAATAAGATATGAAGATGAGAAATAATAGAGTATTCTGCTGCCAAAATGGACAGAGTAAAAGAATGAAATGAGAAGGAGTAATGAGCAGGGGGTGAAATTAAGGACAAGGAGAGGGAATTGATTATTATTATTATTATTAGAGAGCTGAGAATGTTATGATAGGGCATGAGAGAGAAGAATAAATAGTAGTTAAGTGTTTGGTGAAGAGGCAGAAGAGCATACATTATGGCATCATTAAAGTTTAATCTTCTTTTGATGTTAAGCCATGTGGGGGGATGCTTTTACCTCTGATAGCTTTGGAGGTTTGACAGAAAAGGCTACCAGTTTTTGGTCAGACTTAACTGGGGATAAGTATACCAGTGGGATAGTGCATATAAATGCTATGTCTGTAAGAGCCAGGTCAATATTTTGTCCTCTAATAGGTTCTTTGACTATTTGGTCCAGGGGATCTTGTTTATGAAATCAAGGGATGCCATAACCTACATTTGAGGTGTTGGTATCACAGTTTATCCAGGGGTAGTCAAAGTCTCCCAGGATGATGGAGTTCCTGTGTAGTTGAAGTTCATCCAGTATGTTTAGGAGCTGAACATGGTTTTCAGGGGAGATGTGGTGGGGGGGCATGTAACATGCTATGATCTGATATTTGGCTTTATTTAGTGTGATTTGTATCTGAATAAATTTGGTGTGTGGGAATCTGCTTTGAGGGGAATGCGGTCTTTAACAAATATGGTTACTCCACTGCAGTTCTCTTCAGGTGTAAAGGAATGGTAACTGTAAAACTGTGGCATAGAGGGAAAGCTTTCTACCTTTTAAACCAAGTTTCAGTAATCACACAAACAGATGTGCTCCAAATGCACGAGGGCTTCAAGGTCAGGCAATTTGTTATTTAGACTTCTAGCACTACCTTGCTTTTGTCTGGCTTTTGATTTGTTTTGTTTTTTAGCTTGGGAGATACATTAGCACTACGGGGACATCAAGAGCTTTATTCAGTATAGGAAGCCTTGGAATAAGAGGTACAAGCTGTTTTTGACAAAGCAGGTAGGGCTGTGCAGCAACTCAGGCCATATTGATGCATACCATACCCCCCATTAAATGACACCAATGATTCAGCCAGTTGTAGAAACCCATCATCATTTCATCGTACATTGGCATCATTCTTGGAGAAGGAAGGAAGGAAGGAAGTATCATGTTCAATATAAGGGTCTCACCTGCATTTATGACATACATTGAGAGCTCAGAAATGTCTCTCTGCATATCCCTCAGAGTTTTGAATGCCAGGATATTAACACCCACATGGACTCCAACCATATAGCAGTCATAGTTGTTCAGCTTGAGGTTCTTGAGGGCCCTTACAACTTCAGAGATCTTGGCACCTGAAAGACAACTCACCATTACCCTTTACTGTGCAGCCCTGTGAGAATAAAGTCCATGTGCCATAATCTGGAGTCACCCATCAACAGTACATTTTTATTAATAGAGGGTTTATGTGTACTAGGTTTGGTTGGGGGGGGGGTTCCTTCCTGGTGGCAATCAGTTATGGATGTGGTATTGTGCACTGTGATGTTTAATTTCCACTGACTCCTAGTCTTGTTTGCACTTGGAGGTTCAGGCAATGACTTTTTTACAGCCTCATCATGTAATTTTCTAGGTATTTATGCGGAGAGGTGTGAAGGTGAGTGATACTCGCAGATCATGGTCATATCTGAGAGTGATAGATCCATATTAACTAAATATTTACATCTCTCACAGATAGTTTGTGACAAAGTAAGTAGTAGTTTATTTTTTGAGTTCATTTTTTGTGAGCTTCATGCAGTTGCTACATTTCCTGAGCAGACCCAGCTCTCTGAGGGAGAGAAGCTGTCTAACATTCCATTTAGTCCAACAGAATAGAAATATGGGGTATATGACTGCTTTACACTTGAATAAATTCTTATTGAGTGCAGCATAGTAAATATTAGTACAATAGAATGTCTGCAATATAATAAATAAATATTGGTATGGCTTTAACTGATGCAAAATGGCCTAAAGCAATTTAACCTACTTGTGAAGTCAGGATAGTGTCTTAGCATGGCCTGCTACTAGTTTTGGCTCTATCCTATCTTGCTAAAACTTCAGTTTGAAGTGCCTGCATCTGTTGAGCATATGTTTGCATGGTTCTGAGTGAAGTGTAGCTCAGTGCAATATAGCTGAGCTAAGAGAAAAAAGAAACCAATGGAAAAACAGCTTCTGGCTTCAAGTTCAGAAAAAAATGCAGAAAAATGACAGAACTCACTCAAAACTAATGTAAATAGCTAGGCATCGTGCAGAACAGTTAATAGCTGCAACTTCAGATTCAGAGAAAATTCAGTAAATACAGAAAAATCACAGGAAGCATCTAATAGCTAGGCAATTTTAAGTGCAGAAGAGTAAATGTGCTTTCTTGTTTCCTAGATACAAAATGGAATCTAAATGATCCTTTGGTTGTTTTTTGCTTATACACAGCAGCTTCTGATTCCAAGAGTCTTAGCATAAAACAGCAATGGTTGACTGTTCATGCAATATAAATTAACAGGGAAAAGGAAAGCTGTAAACAACTAAAGCTCTACCAAACAGTGTTTATATTCCCAGAGGGAACTGCAGCAATCAAACCCACTTTCACCAGGTTTAATCACCATAAGCTCTAGATGACTCACATAGCTGGCCAAAACTGGATGTTTGTTCTAAGACTGAAAAGTGACTAAAAACACACACACACACACACACACACACACACACACACACACACACACACACACACAAAACAAACTCAGCAGAGCTGAGTAATTCTCTTAATAGTACAGTAACTAGTCTAATAGATTTTGCATTTGTTTAGTGGTAATGTATTTTTAACCCTGTTCTCAAATTTTCAGAATTGCAGATCAAAAAACATTTCACTGAAATCATCTGCACAATAAACATAATTATATCACAATCACTGTTTGCCAATATTTATCTTGTCTCCACATCTGTTATTCCTTTTAGATATCTCAGTAAGTCAAACAGCTCAGCTAACACTAGAACCACAGATATGAACCTTCATCAGTGGACATACAGAATGTGATGGATTGATTCATCACCCAGTGCCTCACCCTTCTTGGGAATAAATCCCCATGCAGGTTAAGCAATGGCATTCAGTATATTACTTCAAATGAATCTGGATGACTGAATGGATGCCCTCAAATTTATCACAGGACTAACTGGCCTCACCTAGTCTGAGAAAGGATGCAAAGTCTAAAGGTGGGTATTGGCAATCTGTGCACGGTCATTTGACCATACACAGATTGCCAGTACCTACGCTTAGTCAATCTGTACATTGTCATTACACTAAAATAGCCTTCATACTCCTATGAATGCCCATATCATGATGCTGTTACCAAAGTCACCAAAACCTTACTTAAGATCCAAAACAATCAAGCCCCTATTCAGAAAAAAAAGTAAAAGCCATATCAGCACCTAGGCTGATGAAATCTACAACACAGCTAATGAAACCCAGTAATAAACTCATGAAATCCTGGGTCTCAAACAAAATTCAAACCAGTCTTCAAATATGTCTGCAACTCAGAATTCACACAAAATGCCATATTAAATTAGGCAACACAAACCACTACAATAACTTACATTTCAGAAACCTCCGAAACCATAAACATTTTGGTGTACCATAAACCAAGTTCTCATACCAGATCATGCCACCCAAATAGAGCCACAATCACTTGGCACAATACAGAAAATATTGCCACCCTCTTTAATACCCATTTTCTAATCACAATTACATCATTAATCAAACCACAAACCCCTCTGTCTTGCCTGTCAAACACCAGCATCATCTTCACTACTGAAAATATTTATTTTGAAATTAAAACCCACCATCCCTGCATTTGACAATCCCCCTCTGAATATCTAAAAGAAGCAGCCAAGACTATAGCTTATCTAGTGTCTATGCTCATGAACTACTCTCTGAGTCATATGTACTAATGCTGTGGAAAAAAGTTACAGCCTGCCACTACATAAAGGAGAAAACTGCATAGAGCTTAATCATTTCTGCCCTATTCTCATCCTGTCCCCCTTATCTAAAATTTGTGAAAAATGCATTCAGTCACAGCTTACCCAACACCTCATCAAAAAGTGCCCTTTCTCCCATTTCCAACATAATTTCTGATCTTGTCCTAGTACTACAACTGCCTTCTACACTTTATTAATATTGTTAATACTTATAGAAATGAAGGCAGTCTATTATCAGCTGTCTTTCTCAAACTCTCCAAAGCCTTTGACATGGTCTCCTACCCAATCCTGCTACAAAAAAACCTATTAAACCTAGGTTTTGATGAATCCTCTACTGCCTGGTTCCACAGCTGTCCTGCTAATAAATCCCAAGCCATAAAATTGGCACATTGAATTCTTTCCTTTTCTCCCAATTTCCACATCCTGCATTCCTCAAGACTCCATCCTTGGCCCCCATAATTTTCAACATCTTCATCAATAATCTCAAAGAGGCCCCTTGATCAGCATCAATAGACCAGTATGCCAATGGCTCCACCCTCATATCTAGTACCCAAAACCTAGGCAACCTGCAGAAAATCATTCAAGTATCCTTGTCTAGTGAAGCCTGGCTAATGGACTCATCTTTTTCTCAACCCTTAAAAAAGTAAACTCATCCTCTTTACCCCAAAACCACCTCTCACTTCAGGAAACCTTGCTTTGATATTGTCTCATCAAATAACACCAAAATTGAAATTGTCCCACATACCAAACTGATAGGCATTGACATCAATACTAGCTTAAAATTTGGTTACCACATCCAACATATTGTAAATAAAGCTCACTAGAAATTGAATTCCGTCAGCTGTACAGAGTTAAACTAATCATCACCAACCAAACCAGAAAACACACTCCAAACTACCTCTCCCAACCCTTCTATATTCTGTCCTAATGTTCCCTAACTTACAAGCCTCTCAACTAACAAAGGTTGAATAATGCTACCGCAAAGTTTCAAAATTTGCAGTAAACCACCAACACAGAATCCACCATAGCTTAGTTCTTAAGGAATTGAATTGGCTTGAATTACCCAACTTCCTATCTTACTCCTAACTTGTTACTATTGATAACCTCAGCTACAAAACCAGACATTGTACATCTTTCTCAACTCTAATCCAACAATACACAACTGACAGACCATTATGCTCTACTGACAGCCTGCTCCTACTCATTAATAAATCTAAAACATCAGCAGGAGGAAGCCTTTTCTCAAACCATACCATCAAAACCTGGAATTATCTCTCTCTCTAAAAGCCTGTTTGGACTGTCACAGTCAGTCAGCTGTGAATTCCACTACCTCTCCTTTCACCACATATATATAGTTTTAATATATATAGTGTTAATTGTATTACTTCCTACATGTATTAGTATGTGACTTCTTTTTACAATGTCATGTTTGTATTGTTTTTTTTCTTTTTCATATTCCCAGGGTGAGACAGGAAATGATCCTTAGGTATCAGTGCTGCGCCTGTTTAACAATTTCAAAATAAGTGAAATAATTACATAAATATAAATGAAGACTCTGAGTCCCTAACATAGAGTTGTTCCTTTTTGCCAAGCATCCTATAATTTCTAAAAATCTGAAGCCTACCTTTCTAGACCATCCCTTAAACCATTGATGTAATTCTCTATGTTTTTCCACTTCTTTTAATACTAGCTGATAGCACTGATAGCACAGATTTACCTCCACCCTCTCTTACTGATGTCTTTCAGCTTAGTGTTTGGGCCTTTTAGTTACAATGACATCTTTGCTTTCCTAAATCATTTGTACCAGCACACAAATACATGTTCCTTCATGTTTCTATTACTAACTGCACTTCTCAGTGCTTGCCAAGAATATGTAAATTTAAGAATTAATAGCGAATAACTTTTCCCTGTGGTTACTGAATGTACAGTAATTAAGACCACCTTGTTTGCCCATGAATTAGAATATCAGGGTGGTGCCTTTTCTGAGCACAATAGCTAAGCTTTTAAAATACAGTGTTTTAGCAGTGAATTTGGACAAGTAATAACAAAGTTCTGAGTATTATTCTGAGGCACATTTGAGGTATTAGTTAAAGTGAAGAAGTCCTTATGGAGTAGCTGCTGGAGACAGCTTGAGTACAAAGGCTTGGAATGGAACTGGAGTCCAATGTGAGTCAGTTTTAGATTGAAAACAATGTTTCCACTATGAATGAGTTCTGAAGTGGATGGGGTGAGATAGCCCACTCTGAAGTCACTGCTGAACTGTAAGTAAATTGGAAAGATGAAATACTGTAGTTAGTAATAAGCTCCTGGGATATTCTAGTTAGGAAATAAATATCAGGAATGTGTTAAATATGCTTTATTTGAGAAAGTTTTTTTGGCTGCATGACTTTGAAGAAAATCAACTCTTGAATTTATCTGTAAAAGTCCAGGAGGAGAACTACATGAATTATACTGACTTTATTCTGTTCAAAGTCTACAACAAACAGAATGTACTTTGTCTTAAAGTTTACTGATTTATGAGCTTAGAATATATATATATTGGTTTAGCTAATGACCTCCAATCACACTATATATGTATATCTATCGATATATTTATATATACATATATATCTGGAATGCGGGGACACTGCCTTCCACAAAGGGGGGGATGCAGGAAAACATTTATCTCATTATGCTTAATTTTCTAAATCAGTTTCAAAGAGGTTAATTCATGCTTTGTTTTTCATTAACACTGGGCTCACAATTCTAGTCCTTAAAGTTGTGATAGGGATCAATTTTTTCATCTTTTCACTTCCTGCATTAATACTCTCTCTGACAATGTATTTTTTTCATAATTTCATACAATAGGCTATATTTTATCTATAGTGAATGTTGTCAGATCCACTTTTTGTGCACTGCATTGTCCATCAAACATATTTTTTCTTGTTTGCTACTATTATTTTATTTTCCCTTATCTTTTTCTGTATCTTGGATAGATTCTGCCAAGCAAATACTGGCTATCTTCTATACAGTTTTGGATTTCCACTGTTTTAGATGACAGTGTGAGGACAAAATATAATTATGAAAAACTATCTAGGTTACTATAAAATGTAACACCTTATTGAATCTGTAGCTTATCTGGACAAATTGCATGCTGTCAAAAACACATTGAAGATGTTTTTGTGATGCAGTAACATGGGTGCTGTCACAGTATCACCATCTTTTCATCTTTGCATAGACTTTGTTTAAGTAATGTACAAGCATGACCACTAGCTTAATAAATCAAGACTATAAAACACTGGTCCTAGATGCTCTTTAGATTGCCTTTCCCCACTACCTGACCATTTTCTTTATAGAAAACACAAAATTATTTGTAAGTTTCTAGAATTCACCTGAAACATGTGTGAGCTTTTTTGAGCTTTGTTGACTCCTCTGAAATCCTTTCTAGAATACTTAAGTGAAGCCCATTTTTTTCTGAAGCTCTCAAAATACTTTAAACGGTTATTATCATATTCTATCTTGGCATTATTTCCTTTGAGTTTCTGCTATAAATTGTTACACAATAGTTTGTACAGCTACAAACATGACAGGATACATATATACATGTGTGTGTGCGTATGTGTGTGTGTGTGTGTGTGTGTGTGTGTGTGTGTGTGTGTGTGTGTGTGTGTGTGTGTGTGTATTAAGAATGATCTAACACCAAGAATGCATTGCAAATAATTTATTACAATAAGTCACACCAAAAGAACAAGAAATAGCAGACCAAGGTTTCATGTACAGCACTATTAATTTATTTCAAAAACAGGAATAAATAGGCTACTTCAAATAATCAAATAATCCATCATGCAAATAAAAAAGAAACATATTTTATGCAGTAAAATACATGCACATCATGAATGAATATGTAAACAATGAAATGTACGAAGATTCATAAATACACATTACTTTGTGAAATATATGCTTCTGGACCTCCCCTTACTTACCAGAGCACCACATTCACAATATTTTACTAAGACCAGGAAAATATAAATCATCTAAGTTAGCAATCCATAATTGTTCATGGTAATCCAATAATTTATTTTGTCAATGATTTGCAAATGTCTGTAATTAATAGAATCCAAACAATTACTTACTTAATTACTTTTCACTATATTTACAAATAATCTTCACAAAGCTACCCCTGTAGCAACCCTCGTTCAATATGTTGATGACTCCACCTTAATCTGCTCTGCCCCCACCCTCCAAAAACTTCAAATCAAGACCCAAGAAGCCTTTACATTCTTCAAAACCTGGCGTACAATCTCCCAGCTAATACTAAATCCTAAAAAGACCGAATTTATGCTCTTTCATCCTTCCAAAGCAGCAGCACCTACTCCCCCGTTCTCTACTTCTGCATCAGATAATACCCCTATCTCCCCCCGTCACACAGACCAAATTATTAGGGGTCATTATTGATAATAATATGAAATTTGACAAATACATAGTTCATACAATAACCAAAATCAACAAAAAACTAGGTACTCTTTACAGATGTAAGAACTTCCTAACCAGCAACAGTACAGTTACCCTACCTCATACCCATCTTCTCTCTACCGTACTGTATGCTTCTCCTGTCCTAATTAATCTAAACAAGAGTGATTTAAACAAGCTATCAGTATGCTACAACAAAATAGCAAAATTCACCACAAACTCCTCCTACCACACCCACCACTGTCAGGCCCTATAACTGCTTTCCTGGCTGGAACTCCCTAACACCTTAGCTTTTAAACCAACTTCTTCTAGCTCACCAAATATTGTACCAACCTGACAAAACTCCAGCCTTACAAGACCTGATCATCCTCTACTCCAATAACCGAGAACTTAAATCCGCTAACCAGGCACTAATTACAATCTCCAAAAGCCATTACAGCTCTGGTGACTCCCTGTATGCTAGTAACATTGCCAAGACTTGGAACTCCCGACCACTACAAATCAGGGTGCAACTTAACAAAACCATCTTCAAAAAAACAGCTTATTTCCCACTTAAACAACTCCTGGACATACAACTGCCTAGCACCTGGCTGACATATTCTAACTCCTTTCCCCTATCTACTATACAACCTCTTTAAAACTCCCACAGATGCACTATACATTATCACATGTTACTTAACTCACTGCCGCCTACTCTCCACTACCCCATCTATACCCATTAACTCTCCCCTAGACTCAGTTGAAAAGCTTTCCCTTAAAATGTCAATGCACCTCATAAGACCTGGTCTATATTCTCCTCCTTTTTTAGCTTTCCTTTCTTGTCTTATCTTCAGTGCATCTTCATAATTATCTCTACTAGACATACTTTATGAACAACCATCATATACTTTTAATTCTATGTCTAAACCTCTGTGCTTATGTAAATATCTTATGCAATCATATGTTATTATCTGCTATGTTTTTATAAGTGAAACTGTAAACCACAATGTTCATGTAAATGTCTTATGTATACTATGCTAGCAATTGTTCTGGAGCTTTTCTCCCTGGGCCTCCACTGAAAACAGACAACTCTGTCCAGTCGGACCTCCCCGGTAAACAAATGTAAAATAAAATAATAAAATAAATAAATCTAAACCTTGTCATCACAATAAACAAAACATGCTGGAGGGATAGGTTCCTGTCCTAGAGACTCCCCAGACTCTGGAATAGACTGCCCATACATGTCAAGCAGAGCACCTCTTTGGCCCTCTTCAAAAGGAACCTTGACGATTGGATGGGAGAAAGGAAATTCACGCAGGGGATCACGTCAGTAACCCTGCTAGACAGGGGTCCAGGGAAGTAAATAGTGTGGGAAAAAATAGCCAGGGAATTGTTATGGCTAGGCTTGTATAGGCCCTAGGACCAATAGCCTTGTACTAACTTATGAACCTATGAACCTATGAACCTAAATGATCAGACTGGTGCACCAAACTATGACTGCGTAAACCACTACAGTCACATTTGTTAAGAATATCACGTAAATAGAGGGAAATATGCTGTTTAAGGGACAAAAGATTTTTCCCGCATAAAAAAACTGCAAGTGAAAGTGCAAGCAGCCATGTGAATCACACAGTCAACTTCCTGTTATTAAAGAGCAAACCTAAAAGATTTTTTGAGTTTTAATGGAAATAAATGATTGGTATTTGTAAATGTATTTGTAAAATATAACATTTCCAAATGGTACCATGCCTACTGGTTTTGTGCCAATCATGGAATAAATGGAATTGATAGGTACAAATTCTTGCAACAGAGTTTATCATATAAGTTTTTAGTTAATGTATAGAATGTCCATTAAAACCTATCAAAGTACAATTCATTGACTTGAGTGTTGATGAGTTGTGACTCAGTAGGTTTAGGTGGATACTGCAAGTATCATTCAAAACTGTGTTTGGAAATTGCAGATACAATCTCATACTGTATATATATATATATATATATATATATATATATATATATATATATATATATATATATATATACACACACACATATATACGTATCTATATATAAATATATATATATATATATATATATATATATATATATATATATATGCACATATATACGTATATATATATATATATATATATATATATATATATATATGTATGTATATAGATGGATCTGGTACATTTTGTCGAAAGCACATTTCACTGAATTTCATTCCACCAAGACCAAATCGCCAAAAGCACAAATCGCCGAAAACTCATTTCGCCGAATTTCAATGGTCTTGACTTTATGGAAGAGTGGCATTTTAATTTTTGTTGAGAGACCAGCGGAAAAATTGCGTCAATATAACTATTTGTATTGCTTACCGTAGATCTTATTTTAATACTTTTAGTACCTGTAATAGATAGTTTTTGCAGATCAGCTGATTTACTGAGTTTCTAAAAAAAAAAAAAAAAAGAGGCGTATCAGTAAACCTTGTGGACACAAAAAACATCTTAGTGTCCTTAATTTCGAGTGACGTTCCTAACTGTGGCCCAAAGTTTTACTCAGTCACTCATATCTGTCAACCTCTTAGTGCAAGAAATCTGGACAAAACTTGAAATAACTGGGGTGCAACAAAGGCCCAAAAGAGGGACAGATTTTAAACACTGCACTTGGAGAGGTGCTAGAATAACAGGATTTAAATTAGAATGTATTTTACGAAGGACATGAAGTCTGTATCTCAACTATATATTGTTATTTAGTGACTTCAGTCTTCAGATCATCCCAAAGATTTTCCAGAAAACTATAAATTTTATGAGGAGCAGACCAAAAGTATGAGGTGGAAATCTGGACAGCTGAGAGGTAATACAGACAGAGATAGACTGAACTGCATAACCTCATATGAAAGCTGACAGCTGTGTGAAGAAAATCCTGCTGGAACCCACATCGGATGAAGTTTTACAAATGAAACGTAATTCAAAACGTTAATGCAGAGCTTTGTTTTTGTGCTTTAACACAAATGTGACATTAAAGGAAGAGAATTTGACTGTCTGCAAGCTTTATTGTACGCCTTCCCAGGTCTATTGTTTGTTTTACAAGTAATCTTTGTGGACCTAGTGCAATTTATATATATATATATATATATATATATATATATATATATATATATATATATATATATATATATACACACATACACATATACGTCTATTTGTCTATGTGGGGAAGTATAATATGATTCTGATTATTGCTGATGTACAATATCAGAGCTTTGGTACATGTGTTATACCGCTCTGATTCAGCACAAGTATATATTGACAGTGGTAGCGGCATATAACATTTTATTTTTTTTGCAGATAAAGGAAATATTGTTCATATTTTTTCCATTCAGGATGCACGTACTGTACTGATTCATAGCTTAATTATCACTTTTAGCAATATTTTGTGAAATCATGACAAACAATTATGAAAAATGAGTAAAGTGCTAGGATAACAACAGAAAACAATACTCTGCCCCCTGCACTGTACCTTTACTGTATACTATACTGTATATTATAATATGCTAATATTATTATATATCATTTTTATAATTTTTTTTTCTTTTTTCTTTTCCCTCTTTTGCACAATGTTAAGTTGTTATATACTTAATGTACTTTAATCTTTAATGTATTTCTGGAGCTTTTCTCCTCGGGTCTCCACTGAAAATGGGCCAATGGCTCAGCTGGACTAACCCGGTTAACACATGGCAAATAAATAAATAAATAAGAAAGCCATTAATGATTTCCCAGAGGAAAGTTACAACTCAGTTCTCAATTGACCTTCCAATTAATCTGTCACCACATGTGCATTTTAACAATTGTGTTTGCTATTCTTGTTGTTAAGGAAGGTACAGTTTTAAATGATTTGTGTACCTAGTTTTTATTGTTAATAATGCTTGGTATGTGTACTCCATATTTTTACACTCAGATAAGACCAATGTGGAATTCTGGTCAATAAATATATTTTTATTGTGCCTTTTTTATTTTCAGATTTATAACTGAAGACTAGTTTTTATTTCTCATTTTATTTAAAAGATTACAGAGAAAATAGTAATGATGGCGATGAACAGAAGTGATACTCTCAAAGTCTGTAACGTTTCTTCAGTTTTTAAATCCGTAGTTGTGATACACAGTCATTTATTTCGACAGCTGTTATGCCAAGTGTGACAAGCTGAATTTTATATCCATTTTACCGTCCCATGTTTTTCAGCACATGGCTGCCTTTGGATTATGTAGCCTTCAGACTTCACAGTGCATTTCTTTAAGCTGTTCTCTACATTTCTGGATGGGAGACATGATGCTCTGCTGATGGGGTTTAATAATCCATAGGTCAGGAAGACAAGATTTCCAACGCCTGTCAGATTGCTTAGAAGGTCAGATCCTGTTTGATGTGTGCATGACCATGCATGCAGATGTCTCTTGTGCAGAGCTGCACAGGGAATGCTTAAATTCCACCAGACAGGAAGCATGTTGCAAAACTGATGTCTGCCTTTAAAAAAGGCTGTATTTTGATCTTTTACTGTCCATAAAGTAGATCAGAAATGTTATGAAGCTGAAATGTGATGACTATGTTTCACAGGAAGATATCATGTATTTGCTTGTAACCATATTAGTAATATAGGAGATCTAGAGTTAGGAATGAAGGCCAGACTCCCTGTACTATGTGCTCATTTTTTTATAAAATCAAATTAATTCTCATGCGCAGTTTCATTTCCATTTAGTAATATTAGATATTACTTTTCAAAAATGTTGTGTTCATATTCACATGCTTGTGTTTATGTATTACCTTTGGAAGAAAACAGTATGTTTTCATAGCCATGTGTCAGATACATGGTATTTGTATCAAACTGATGAAAAAACAGTTTCCAGCATCAATTGTAATTTGCTTTACTGTTGATTCAGAATAATGTATTAATTTTAAGTAAGATATGTTCAAATTGAAGCCAAAAAGGCAGTCATTTAGTGGGGTAGCAATAGTAAAGTGCTGTCGTTGGACTAGGGAAAACCTGATCCTAGTCTGGTTCTCCACTGGGATTTTAAACCTTCTTTGTGTGATGTGAACCTCAAATTATAAAGATACAGTCTGAGAGTTTATCAGCAATGTTGTGGGCTTCTTTAAAACTGTGGTTGCACTCCTTGAAGGCTGAAGTAATGTTACAATACAATCTTACATCCCAACTTAAAAATAAATGGCACAGGGTGCCTGCTTTGCTACAGCCCACATGCTGTGTCTGCACTGTAGATGGACTCATGCTCATAACAGAGCATGACAGACTGAATACATCCCCAATCTATTTTTGAAATCATTGTCAGTATATTGATATGTGAATCCTGTTGTTGGCACAATGACATGGTCTCGTAAGTCGTCCTCAAAAATCAGAATATCACCTCATTCCTCTGCCACCAGGTCACTTTAGAAACCTGATGTGAATCTTTCTTCCACATTCCAGCCTGGGCTGCTTCCACTGCATCATGTTGTGGTAAGGGACTCTTATACTTACGGCAAATGTATTATCCCAGGTTTGTATTGCATGGGTCTCTTACACATTTAGGCAACAATGGAAAGACATGGAACAATGCAAAGATCACCATTAAAATTGTGAAAGAAACATAGTTCACCATTAAAGAGTGATTACAAAACTATGATCACTGTGGTATGCATACTAATATCAAGGCTGCAATGATTTATAGAGTTTCCATTACTTCAAGATAAAACCACCCTGCAATTAGAAATTATAAGTAGTTTGGCTGTGGACTGGATGCATCCTCCATGTTGAAGGGTATAAGGGATTGAATCCCTCTGCAAAAAGTTTTTAAGACTTACAGAGAGTTTTGCTATTTGCTTTTGGGCCAGTAATTTGCAGTTCTATTACTGCAGTTTTTAGTGTTGTTCTTTGCTTCCATACATTTCTGTCATGCAGCAGTGTAACACAATATTTTACATGTGGACGATTACCCAGACAAAGCATAGTTCAGAAATACAATAGTATGTATCTGATCCCCAGATGCACAGACATAATTAATGTCCCCCTGAGATCACTGCAAGTCAAAGAGGGAGCAACATTCTAAAACATACAATTAGAATGTTGTATTTATGTCAGGATACTGTCATATACCCTGCTGTAATAAATCCTAATGTAAACAGTGTTATAATTAAGCAATAACCGACAATGTGGTATGGTATATTGAAGATTTACCCACGGTTGGCTTGGTTTAATCAAGAAGGCGAAGCCCAAGTAATTAAATAAAGCCAACCATGGGTAAAGTTCAATATACCACCACCACGGAGTCATTTATTGCTATTATACAATGACATTATTTAAGAAAAAAAAAAACTTACTTTTCTTAAATAATGTCTTTGTATAAGGGTGCATTACTGTTCTTCCACCAGTGGTGGTATACTGCTTCCTTGTGTTGATGTACTGCGCATGCATATGGGACTTGGGTTCCTACGCATATCTAGTACATCAATGCTTTGAAACGGAAGCAATGGAGAAAAGAAAGTCTCTGTTGCTCCGTTTTTTTTTTAAATTTATTAAAAAAAATAGGCTTTGAACACTTTTTACCAACGGAAAAAACTCCGGGCGACCGGACCTTTTTCTGTTGGTATATTGTGGGATTTACAAAGGGCATGCTAGCCAATCAGCGTGCACATTTTGGAATATTAATGGGGGGGGGTCATTGTATAATTGTGCATTTCCCTGTTGGCCTGGGTTATGATTGAAAATTGTCTTTAGAACAGTTCTCTTACCTGGTTAACAAAGTTATATAAAAAGCAAACAAGCAAACTAATAAATAAGGTGTATTTTTATTTACTCTTTCCCTCAGGTTGTGTGATCTAGGATGGATATAAAGGATTTTATTTACTCTTTCCCTCAGGTTGTGTGATCTAGGCTGGAGATAAATGAAGTATGAGAAGTGTGCTGGTAAATCCCATGTGTGTGGAATGCAGAGATGTTTGCCATCTGCAAAAATTAAAATATCAAGTCATCATTTTCACTGGAATTATAAAATATTATGCAAAAATATTTCTCAAATCTATATCACATGTTCTGCTTAGGACATGCACTGCAATATGTTAAACAATGAAATACTTCTAGGTTTTACTGACTGCTTCAAACAACAAATTATTGTTAGTGAAATAAATTTAAGAATTTCAGTGGAAAGTATTTCAACATAAGTAGTGATGGTGTATGCAAAGTGTCAAAAAGATTGATGTCTGGAGATCCCACCCTACGTGTGATTTTAGCAGAAGTGCCTCCCCGTAAGATCTGTCTGTTAATGTCTTCTGGATGTTAAAAAAATGTTCTCCTGAGTTGCAGATGCAGAAGAAACCCCTCCCCTGTCTGTATCATCTAATAATTCTACCACATATATTTCTTCATTTTACAATGGTGATCTTTCTCTCTCTCTCTCTCTCTCTCTCTCTGTCCTCCATTTTAAATCACTGTTTTCATTATGTTTTAGTATTTATTCCTATAATGTTTTGCCCTTTTACTGTTTTTACTGACCCATACCTCTTTTATGCAGTTTTGTCCCTTTTTATGCATTACCCCAGTGCTCTGTGATGTTCAGGTTGCTGCCTTATTTACTTTCAGATATAAAAATTGCTTCATAAATGTGTCAATCTATTTGTTGATGACTTAAAGGTGATTTGGGATAATAGGGGACTTAGCTTAAAGATTGGCTTGGGCAGATTTTTGGACTGGCTGAATCTGTGCATCAGGGGTTTAGTTCCAAGTAGTGCAGTAGCATGCACATCAGAATAAGGAACATTAAGTGTACCATTACCTGCATGTGTATTTGTGTGTGTGTGTGTGTGTGTGTGTGTGTGTGTGTGTGTGTGTGTGTGTGTGTGTGTGTGTGTATGTGTGTGTGAGTGTGTGAGTGCGTGTGTGTGTGTGTGTGTGTGTGTGTGTGTGTGTGTGTGTGTGTGTGTGTGTATGCATACACATACCTATTCACACATACATACATATGTGATTGAAAGGAGTTATGGGTTTAGCTGTGGAGCTACAGAGGGATCTGTGGATTGTCCACCTAATCCTGAAAGGATGTAACCTGGCAAACAAAATGCTTAGTGCCTTGCTGAAGAGACAATGCGCAATGGAAGGAAACATTGCTTAGCTTTGTAAAGGTCTAAAATGAAGCAGTATTTCTGTTGTCAGTGGCTAAATTTGACGCATAAATGGCTTAAGGTGCCACATCAGTGCATCCAAGATGAACACATTCATATTTGCATAGTTACTGAGACATGGTTTCACTGCAATGACAGCACTCCCTCTCTACCAAGGTATAGCAGCTATCTTGATTTCAGACCCTTGAAAACTGGGGCAGAGTATCTTTATTTGTTAGAAACACCATTACTTCACATTAAATTACCCACAACCCTAACTCAGAGCTTGTGGAGATCCAAATCATTCTTAACAAAGCCAACTACTACTTCATTGCCAGCTAAGGATCCTCATCAATGTCCCCCAAAGGTCACAGAAATTACATAAACACCATTGAGGCATTAAATATCAAACCAAATAGCCTTTTTTAGGGGACAGCAATTACCAAAACATTGATTAGCACACTTACACCTCTAAAAATAATTATGTTTAGTGTTTCCTAAACTTCATTAATACCAATGCACTGGAGCAAATTATAAAACTACCCATGAGAGGCTCTACTATGCTTAAACTGGTTCTTACCAATATAATCCTCACCGGCACCCCACCCTGCACTCCTCATCCCTGGTTGTCTCATCACAAATCAATCATCTTCTCTGCCAGACCTAGTGGTACCAGCCCACCACTAAATGAAACCATGCTACCACCAAATTAGACCATATTTGAGGACGAAAGCGCTTACTGTATTGTTTGGACTCAGTGTGGTCTTTACTCTATTTTCAACAGTTTTTAGTTTGTGTTTTGTAGTGGTTTGTTCGTTAGTATATTTGAGGACTTCTCCAAGGCAAACCTACTTCAGCTTATAGAAGGCCTATGCAAAATTCCGAACAATCCCTTGTAAATGGCCCCAGCTGAGTGGTCTGCTACATTCACCTCTGACTTTTATCAGCATTTGATCATAACCATAGAAATGCCAGTACTTATCCGCTCTAAATATAAAAAGGAATAAACCTCTCTGGTGGAATTGCATATTAATAAATTGTACAACAAAAGAAGGAAAATAACACAAAACCACATCTCCTTACCTCAAGACTATTGTGAAACATGCCAGCAAAGAACTGAAAACCACAACTAGAAAATGTAAAGCAGAGTATGCTATTAACGTTGCTAACATGGATTCCAAAGTAAAATATACATTTTCTTCAGTTATGTCAAAACCTGAGGAATAACATCCAAGATTGCACAGAGGTCATCCATAATAACATGATTCATTCTGACCCCAAGGGTATATCTAGTATATTATCAGAACGATTTAGTGTTAACTTTACCTCTCCTACCCACATTGTTGCCCCAGTTTCCCTGATAATTATTTTCCCTGGTAATCACCTTGGAATAAATCTTAGAATCCCTATTAAAGGCTAAAAATAATACCTTGATGGGACTAAACAGCACACCAGGTTACATTCTCATCAGTGCCAGGCGTGCACTACCTGAGCCTCTACTTAAACGGTTCTACATATCTACAGGGTTTGTTGCTGATGCCTGGAGAACATCCACTGTGACTAACTTTCACAAGTGTGGCCCCTCAACAGACCTAGCTAATTACTGATCCATCAGCCTCACCAGCCTTATATGCAACGCCAAGGAACATATCATACCAGAACTCATTTTAGTAGCCATACTCAACTAAAGTGATCTAGATTCCAGTTTTGTTAATGGCAGGTCATTCCTGTCTCCTGAACCTAGTAGTCTTCTTTGAAAAGGTTACAGGGCTGTGGACAGTGGTCACTCTGTGCAGACTGCTTATCTCAGCCTGGCCAAGACTTTTGACACTATCGCATATGCTAGTACTATTGAAAAAATAGATAAACATAATGTAAACACATACACTGTCTGCTGGGTTGCAAACTGACTATCAAACAGATCCCAGGTTGTTAAAGTTGCTGGTTCCATCTCTGAATGCAGATTTGTAACTAGTGGGGTACCAAAGGGATCAGTTCTGGTCCCTCTCTTTTTAAGCATTTATTTTGCAGACATATAAGCCAAGAACCCAGACGTGTGGTTCACCAAATTTGCTGATGCCAGCAAATTGTCCACTGTTGTCCACTCATCCACTGATACAAAATAGCCAAGGGCTGGAATATGCACATGCATAGTGTTTCAAAAACAGTCAAGCAAATTAAAACAGTGCAGCACAGTAGTGTTTGACAGAAAGTTTTTTCCCACCTCATATGTTAGAAATAGTAAGCTTCTTTAGATAAATACTGTTGTAAGAGAACTAGGTACCTATGCATATAACTTTCTCTAATGTGATCATCTTTGTTTCACTACAGTGACGAAATCCCTCTCTCTCTGGCCTAGTTAATTTCCAAGGGAATTATATATTCAAGATCAAAATAAGTCATTCCATCACTGTAGTCTTCCCTTATCAGCCTCATCATTGAATGCAATGTTTGTACAAATCCAAGCATATCACTCAAATGGAAAGGTCCCAAATATTTCTAATCAATAAAATTAAAGGTCTTCAATCCTTCAGCTACCCCAGTAGATTAGCATGACTCTCCTTATATTCAGTAGTCTGCACAGGTTGCTGCTCGGTGACCTGTGTCTTGCTTTTTGAGCCATGAAAGACCCAGTTCTGTCTGACCTCCTATTACTTTGCAAATCTGGTGGCTTTAAAACCACTTACACTAGGGGATGCAATCTCTAACAAAAAACAAGATTCACCAGAAAGATAGGTTCCTAACGCAACATATTCCTAGCCTATGGAATATGATAAAAGTGTTGGTCAAAATACTACTTTTCTTATCTTTAAGGCTATTCGTAATGACTGGATAGGTAGACACAAATGTATACCAGGATTATTATGTACGACTCTGCTCAATTTGGGAGAGGAAAACTATTACGTTTGTCTCTTTAAAGGTGCATCTTATAGTCCCCATGATCACTTGCCTAATAAGTTCCTGTGTTTGTATACATTTGATTGAGCTCAGGATTACACTACAATGAATGTAAAACTGCTCTTTGGCTGATGTCTCCAATCCCTACAATAGAACTGCAGCGCTCAATATACATTCATCCTATACACACAATCAATCTGTCAAACAAAGACACTTGGCTGGCTTCAAGTGCAGAAATAAATAAAAATTGCTAAAATGATTCTTGACTAGTATATGGTGAACACTTCCATCTATCATGTTTTGAACCTTCAGTCACCAAGCAGCAACATATAAGACAACTGCTTCTCTTCTATGTGTCTCCTGCCAAGCATTCACAAGGCATATGATGAGGAAATGCCTTATTCTTTAATTATAAGGCATACGGTTTGGGAATGCCTTATTCTTTAGTTATAGGGCATACAAAGTGGGAATGCCTTATTTAGTTATAAGGCATACAATGTGGGAATGCCTTATTCTTTAGTTATAAGGTATACAGTGTGGGAATGCCTTATTCTTTAGTTATAAGGCATAGAATGTGGGAATGCCTTATTCTTTAATTATAAGGCATATGGTTTGGGAATGCCTTATTCTTTAATTATAAGGCATACAGTGTGGGAATGCCTTATTCTTTAGTTATAAGGCATACAATGTGGGAATGCCTTATTCTTTAATTATAAGGCATACGGTTTGGGAATGCCTTATTCTTTAGTTATAGGGCATACAAAGTGGGAATGCCTTATTTAGTTATAAGGCATACAATGTGGGAATGCCTTATTCTTTAGTTATAAGGCATAGAATGTGGGAATGCCTTATTCTTAAGTTATAAGGTATACAGTGTGGGAATGCCTTGTTCTTTAGTTATAAGGCATAGAATGTGGGAATGCCTTATTCTTTAGTTATAAGGTATACAGTGTGGGAATGCCTTGTTCTTTAGTTATAAGGCATAGAATGTGGGAATGCCTTATTCTTTAGTTATAAGGTATACAGTGTGGGAATGCCTTGTTCTTTAGTTATAAGGCATAGAATGTGGGAATGCCTTGTTCTTTAGTTATAAGGTATACAGTGTGGGAATGCCTTGTT
Organism: Protopterus annectens; assembly: GCF_019279795.1. Taxonomy (NCBI): domain Eukaryota; kingdom Metazoa; phylum Chordata; order Ceratodontiformes; family Protopteridae; genus Protopterus; species Protopterus annectens. The sequence continues at coordinate 127,801,200 of NC_056744.1, forward strand.
CTTTAGTTATAAGGCATAGAATGTGGGAATGCCTTGTTCTTTAGTTATAAGGCATAGAATGTGGGAATGCCTTATTCTTAAGTTATAAGGCATACAATGTAGGAATGCCTTATTCTTTAGTTATAAGTGATACGATGTGGTAATGCCTTAATCTTTAGTTATAAGGCATAGAATGTGGGAATGCCTTATTCTTAAGTTATAAGGCATACAATGTAGGAATGTCTTATTCTTTTGTTATAAGGCATAGAATGTGGGAATGCCTTATTTAGTTATAAGGCATACAATGTGGGAATGCCTTATTATTAGTTAGAAGGCATACAGTGTGGGAATGCCTTATTCTTTAGTTATAAGGCTAGAATGTGGGAATGCCTTATTATTTAGTTAGAAGGCATACGGTTTGGGAATGCCTTATTCTTTAGTTATAAGGCATACAAAGTGGGAATGCCTTATTCTTTAGTTATAAGGCATACAAAGTGGGAATGCCTTATTCTTTAGTTATAAGGCTAGAATGTGCGAATGCCTTATTATTTAGTTATAAGGCTAGAATGTGTGTACAAACTACATGGATGTCCTGCCCGTATGGCAACTGCACAGCTCAGAAAATAAAATGCAAAAATGTGTAAGGAACCAAACATGTTTCAACATCAGTTTGTATGTTCATTATAATAGGGACTACTGTTCTCATTTTATTTTAAACACTGAAGAAGGCTGAGAATTTAATGAGCCAAAACTGGTCTGTTTATTAAGCTTTAAGACAAGCAAATAAAATTATACAGCTTACCCTGATCTGCTAGCTTTGTTTCATTTTTAGAATGTGGGTATGCCTTATCCTTTAGTTATAAGGCATACAGTGTGGGAATGCCTTATCCTTTAGTTATAAGGCATACAGTGTGGGAATGCCTTATTCTTTACTTATAAGGCATACGATGTGAGAATGCCTTATCCTTTAGTTATAAGGCATACAGTGTGGGAATGCCTTATTCTTTACTTATAAGGCATATAATGTGGGAATGCCTTATCCTTTAGTTATAAGGCATACAGTGTGGGAATGCCTTATCCTTTAGTTATAAGGCATACAGTGTGGAAATGCCTTATTCTTTTCTTATAAGGCATAGAATGTGGGAATGCCTTATCCTTTAGTTATAAGGCATACAGTGTGGGAATGCCTTATCCTTTAGTTATAAGGCATACAGTGTGGGAATGCCTTATTCTTTAGTTATAAGGCATACAGTGTGGGAATGCATTATTCTTTAGTTATAAGGTATACAGTGTGGGAATGCCTTATCCTTTACTTATAAGGCATACAATGTGAGAATGCCTTATCCTTTAGTTATAAGGCATACAGTGTGGGAATGCCTTATCCTTTAGTTATAAGGTATACAGTGTGGGAATGCCTTATTCTTTAGTTATAAGATATACAGTGTGGGAATGCCTTATTCTTTAGTTATAAGGCATACAGTATGGGAATGCCTTATCCTTTAGTTATAAGGCATACAGTGTGGGAATGCCTTATCCTTTACTTATAAGGCATACGATGTGAGAATGCCTTATCCTTTAGTTATAAGGCATACAGTGTGGGAATGCCTTATCCTTTAGTTATAAGGCATACAGTGTGGGAATGCCTTATCCTTTAGTTATAAGGTATACAGTGTGGGAATGCCTTATCCTTTAGTTATAAGGTATACAGTGTGGGAATGCCTTATCCTTTAGTTATAAGGCATACAGTGTGGGAATGCCTTATCCTTTACTTATAAGGCATACGATGTGAGAATACCTTATCCTTTAGTTATAAGGCATACAGTGTGGGAATGCCTTATCCTTTAGTTATAAGGCATACAGTGTGGGAATACCCTATCCTTTAGTTATAAGGTATACAGTGTGGGAATGCCTTATCCTTTAGTTATAAGGTATACAGTGTGGGAATGCCTTATCCTTTACTTATAAGGCATACGATGTGAGAATGCCTTATTCTTTAGTTATAAGGCATACAGTGTGGGAATGCCTTATTCTTTACTTATAATCGTACTGAACTGAGATTGCTGAAGTTTGCTCCCCTCTTCAAACAGCTGTAAGACTAGTACTTTTCACTTAGTCTGTTGATACAGAGATACTTAAATCTCTTTGTTTGAATCCACCATTCATACTTACTCATCCTTCCTTCCTTACTCCCTCCCTCCTCTCTTAATCTTCACTTAGCAGCTTTATCTCCTTCATGAATCTCCTAACAGTAGCTATTTCTATCTCCAGGGATCTCAAACTAGTGTAGCCCTTGACTTCCACCCACATCAGACTATTTAGCTAATCCAATGCCACTGCAACATGACAGTTCACTAGTTGCCTCATCCTAACCCTTGATTCAGAATTCTTGCCATTAATCTCCCGATTTTACTCTTCACCTTCCATTGATCCCTGACTCTCTTTAATCCTTAAACACCTTCTCCTAATCACTAGTCTCTCTCTCTCTAGCTACTTGTATTGTCACACAATGTCCATTATACGTGCTTCACCACTTCTGCACTATAACTGCATTCTGTTCCCCTTGCATCATAGAGTACTACTTCAACATTACTTTCTGTGATTGTTAAAGTTTGTCTCCTTACCTGATATCCCACCTGTAATTGTTCATTTTTCTGTATATAACCTGCCATTTCTGCACTCAAATCTAGTTCTCAATATAAACCTAAGTATAAACCAATTCTGCCCTGCTAGGCAGGGATAGCTTTCAACAAAAAACTCAACACTTTTCTCAGTTCAAAGCTTCTGCTGTTATGAAGACCACTAACATGTTCAGATATCTGATGATATGGTTTGAACAAACTTTAAACTTTCAGCAAAATAAATAAATAACAAGAGGAAAATTAATAAATGATTGCAGTGGGCTTGAAAAAGTTATTTCTTGACTCCAGCAGGTAGATGAGTGGGTGGTAAATGAATACTACAGTCACAGTTTGAATATGGCCACTCCCCCACTGCCGTTGCCTGCCAGAGAAAACAATCTTCTCTACAGACAACAAAATATGTCACTTCATTACTCTTCTTCCTCATTGTCACCACCATTGTCTGGTTTTAACAAATGACAAATGGCTTCTTGTCTAGCAGACAGCAGAACTCTTGGGCTCTCTTCTCTATAAATTGTTTAAATTACATCCATTTCCCTTTCGTGCAGGAAGAGATTCATTTTATCAAAGGCAATATAACCTTTCATTTGTCCTGTAAAACATTGTTCCTTTTTGTAGTCCTGATAATAAAATTGCCCGCACATACAAAGATTCCCCCCTCTCTTAAACTTTTTTTTTTGTAGTTTATTTTCATTTCCTGTCCTGTAATAAGTCACCATTCACCTGAAAATGAATGTCTTGCTCTATTTTTCACATGAAAGTAAAATAATCTTTAGTTTGCAAAGTGCAAATATTACAAGATAATTCTGACACTTCTCTTACTTCTCCTTCTTCGACCATTTCTATCCCATATCATTTCCTAACAAAAATGCTCGTGCATATATATAAAAATGTTCTTCATATATGTTTTCAGTACTGTTTATTATACATTTTTGCTTCCAGAGTTAATATTCATTTTACCTATATTTCAGCGGTTTTATGTTGTATATAGTGTACAGACTATTCCCCAAATATCTATGTTGATATATTTGTACTGATATTTCATCTGTATTGTTTTATAATGATGTGATTTATTTCCTAAGAGTATGCAATGCTGGGGGCTGAATCTGGAAAAGGTCCATGTGGATCAATGTTTGCTTACTAAACACAAATGCTAAGCAAATAAATAATAGATTTGTCTGTTTCCTGTAAGATATAAAACAGGATAAGATTCCCTGCTGCACGAATCCTTTATACAAAATGGTGCACTTCTCTCTGTAGTTATACTTTACAAATGAACTGCTCTTCATCTTACTATGCCAATTTCTAATGCAGTCAGAGTTGTTCCGTTATAAGACCTCTGCTGGCATACACTCTGTCCTCTGCTTTTGAAATTGAATGAATGATATTTTTTTCCTCCTTGAACTAACATGAGTGATGTGTATGTTGAGAGTTTGTTTGTGCTCTCAAGGGCTGGATAGGTTCAGCACAAGATCACTTATTCATTTTTGACGCTCTACTTTCCTCACTCTACTCTCTATGAGGAAACGAAAATCAAGGCTCGTAAACAGTAAAGAAGGCCTAAAAATGTTTTGTACGTGCTTCGCCGTTTTCTTTGCAGAAGTCTTGACAAGCTGCCAATGGGTAGGTGTGCAGTTGGTACAAAAAAGTAGTGTCACTCCCTCAAGTAAGAAATGTAACCCCTCAGGTAGCACTGCCCTTCCCCATAAGTAGATTGCATACCTCTCAACTGTACAGATTTTCACAGAATGTCCAGATTTTTGCCTGAAATTTTTAATCTGTTCCTTATAAAATTTGATTTTCTGGAAAATCACTGGAATGATCTGAGGACTAAAGTCAGTAAATAATGATACACATTTGAGTTTCAGACTTCATATCCTTCAGAAACATGCTAAGGCAAATACTGACAACTCTCTAAGTTTATAGGAGCAGTATTTAAAATCTGTCCCTATTTTTGGGTCTTTGTCTTCCCATTCTGTCAGGAATTGTCCAGATGTTTTGCACTAAGAGATTGAGAGGTATAGCAGATGCTTCCTGCAAGGTCTGCAGTCTACATTAGGGATTCAGTAACAAGACATGCACCCAGGGATGCATGTACACCTTTCCACTCGCCCCAGGAGAAATAAGCAAGAAAAAGCTGTTTTTGCATTAGTGGAGCCCAGGTTATTGGCACAGGCTGATGTTCTACCCCCATCCCTGATGAGCACAGATAAAGATAAACCAGACCAAAGTGTAGTTTCTTGTAGTTTCATTTGTGCTGCTGATTGACTATTCAGGGAAAGGAACACAATACCTGATACACACTCACAAACATATACTAATGCAGGGTCTACTACAACTGCTTGCATGCTGTTAGCTCGTGTCATAATTGCTCATTGCCACTTGCTTCAAAGGCAAGTGCTCTAACATTTGTTAGCTCAATCTTACTTGACTATTTAGTCTTCCCTGTTAAACTGTATAGCTCCACCAGAGCCCTATGTCTAACCCTAAAACTCCAACTCCCCTCCATAAAACTAAATCCTCCAATCACTCAACTCTCAACTTCCTTCATGCTCCCTAAACCTAACCCCCTCCTGTTCCCTAACTCTAAAACTCCTCTCCTATTCCTAAACCCTAAAACTCCCTTCCCACAGCCTAAACTTAAAATCTCCCTTCTTTTCCATAACCATAAAATGTCCCTGCCACTCCGTAGCTGTAGCTGCTGCACGTATCTAGGTTGAACTTCAGTAATGCATTTGGGTAAGGTGAGGTAGCGGCTTGGCTGAACTCATATTTGAGTTCAAGAACAAGTGACAGCCTGCACAAGCCTAAAAGCACTCAAGCCCCTGGCTTTGAGACAGTGGTGTCCAAGAGTCTGGGAGTCAGTTATTTAAATAGAACCATTACTGCATCTGTACTAGCTTTTGCATGCACTACAATGAACATGTCAATCCCCATAAATCTTAGTGAAGGTTAAGTTGTTACTGAAGCATAAAAAGAAGATTGTAGCTATACCGTATTACCTCATAGTGTTAAATCTGTGTTGTTCATACTGTTTTTGCTGTATTAAGACCTGTTTAGACTACATCATAACAGGATGAATACAGCTATATTGCTCATATATAACCAAACATGAACTAGTGTACTGGGCTGCAGTGACACTTTTTTGCTCACTACATTGTTTGTAGTTTGAGCTTTATTGCTGGTAAATAAATGACAAAATCAATCAAGGAGGTAAATCCAGAAGTGCACAAAATATGGAGGAAAGAATTAATGGGGAGATATAATGTGAGCTTACACTGCTGTGTAAAATATAGTGGAAGGGATTTTGCTGTAAAGATAGAAACAAGCAGCAAGAAAGATCATGAAAAAAGGCCTGAGGGAAGCAGTTTTAGATTTGTGGTGATTTACAAATACTATCTGTTATCTTACCATTAAATAAGTACAATGGTTGTCAGAATTAGGAGGGTTTTAAGCAAGTGTAAGAGAGAGGAGAGTATTAGAGAGAGGTGAAATAGCTACATAAAGACTGCCCAAGACATGTCACTTTAGTTAAAAACTGTAAGGAATCACACTAGTGCTAGTCTATTACTATTCGGTAAAGATACAACATAGATTTTTTACTGATATTTCCTTCTTTCTTTCTTTCTAACTACACTAGCTGGGGCAATGTAATAATTGATATCTTTTATTGGAGTACTTTGATAGCTTCTGAACTTAAAAGAAAAAAAAAATAACTCCAGTATCTCTTGCGTGAGAATCTAAACATGAATGTAAAATTAGTGTATCAGACCATTTGGCGGTTCTACATATTTTGGTCATTTACATTTATTTTGGTTTACCCTAATTGCACTGCATTGTTTTAATATCACATAAAAGAAAACATTGCACGGGCCTAGTCTGTAGCACTCATTGTGTTATGTAACACAGTGTACCCCTTCTTTGCCACTATTATTTCCATGCCCTTTGTACTGTTTATAAACTCACTATTACAACTTATGGGAGTCCTTTTCTATGTATAAAATATGCCCCCTGCCATTTCGAGGCTAAAGTATTCCTAAACTACCTCTCCTATGTACACATACATGTCAGTCACGTTCTCTACAAAATCCATACAATTATATCTGACCTCATGTACTGCTACCTAACTGCACCCCCACTCATGTACTGCTACCTAACTGCACCCCCACTCATGTACTGCTACCTAACTGCACCCCCACTCATGTACTGCTACCTAACTGCACCCCATACTGATTATGTTGCTGCAAAATATACTTATTTCATAAGTATCTGCTTTATTCCTCCTCACTTTGCATGTAATGATGCTAATGTTACCAGAATATTGTGTATGTTTATTTATTTTATTTATTTATTGACATTTGATTACCGGGAAAATCTGACTGGGTAGGTGCCCATTTATATCAGAATCTAGAGAAGAAAAGCTCCAAAGAATTTCAAAACCATTTTAAGAACAATAATTTCACAATTTTCAAAAATAATTCAAAAATATCTAAAGTTTAAATAATTATGCCAAATTAGACATAACGAGAAAACATTGGTTAAGAATAGATATCACTGATATGACATTGATTTGATATTTAGAGAAATTTTAGCCAGTTTATAGAGAAATTAAAGGTAAGTTAGTAGAATACAAACAGGAATTGCAATATTAAGTGAAAGAAAAATAAAACAGGGTTATGGCATATTTAGAAAGAGAGTCAGGGGAAAAAACTGATTGAAGTAATGAAGTAAGTGAAAAAGAGAGGGTAAGAAGGTATAAGGTATGAATAGGTACTTGTTCATATTTAGGGATGTAATTTATCCTGGAGCTGAACAAGAACAGAGCCAGATTTTTGTCTTGGAAGTCTTTCAGAATGGGTTTAAAGGACTTGAGGGAAGGTATTGACCTGATGGACATATGTAAGTTGTTCCAGGCTTCAGCAACATGCTATGAATATAGACCATGTCCAGCCAATTTAATGGGTTAGTGGACAGAAATGAGTTTTTGTTCATCGAATCCTAATGGCCGGATGGGAACATGGTGGTGTAGAATGGTATTTAGTGCTGCACAAGCAGATGGATGCTGAATAATTTTATAGCTGGCAAGAAGCTTTGTATATGTTAGTTGATAGGGTAGCTCTAACCAATTTAGGCTTTTTACTGCTATATAGCGGTGGGTTCTAAAGGGTATTTGCTGCAAATTTAGCCACTTTATTACAGCATTGTTCAAGATTTGACTTTTATGATGCTTGGGGGTTAGTAAGGATGGGAGTCCCATAAAGTAGTGTGGGGAAGAGGTGGATGTTGGCAAGCATAGTTTTTGTTGCATTAGTCAAAAACATTTTGGCTCTGTAAACCATCCCTAGTTTTTGTTAGTTTTTTTTATGGAATTTTGCATGTGCAGGTCAAATTTAAGATTGTCATCCACTATCATCCCTAAAAAATTGCTGTGAGAAGTGACTTCAGGTTGCATTATTAAAACAGAGGATTTTTAAACTTTGTTTTTTTTCATGAGAGAGGGTTGGTATTCATGAGTTGTGAGTTACAAAGCCATTTTTTCAGTGTCCCTTAAAGCTTCCTCAGTATGTTTTTTTTTAGATATGCCAGGTTGTGAGATGTGCATATGACTGTGCAGTCATCTGCATATTGTGTTGGCAAGGCCTGTTGTGGAGGGTGTTAATTACAATGTTAAAAAGGAGGGTCCAAGGATAAAGCCTTGTGGTACATCGTTGATGACAGGGAGGTATGGAGAGAGGGTGGAGTGCCATTTTACTGACTGATACCTATTGAACAGTTAGCTTTTGAACCATATTAGGGTAGGCTGAAATAGGCTTAGTGAGGACATTTGAAGTAGACGTTTGTTGTAACAACCTATGTTGAAGGCTTTAGACAAGTCCAGAAATAAGGAGGAGACTAGTTTGCTTTTATCTTTAACTTTACTAACACTATCAATAAAGGTTACAAGTGCAGTGTTAGTATTATGGGGGATGGAAGCCATGTTGTGTGGGGGATAGGAGTTCTTCCTGAAAAAGACAGTTTAACAATTTTTTAAAATACATTTTTCAAGGATGCTATAGGTCTAATGTTAGTAATATCTGTTGAATTTCCTCAATTGGATAGAGGGATAATATGTGATTTTTTTTTTTTTTGAGATAGAGGGAACATGGAATTCCTGTAATGACCTATTTATAAGGATTGAGAGTGGGTAGAGAATGCTGACAGATGCTGTTTTGAGGTACTCACTTGGAAGGTCATCAGCTGAAGCAGAACATGATTTGAGTTTGTTTGAGTAGTTTTATATAGGATGCGGGCACAGGTTTGAAGGTGAAAGCAAATGTTGTGATATGTGTCTGTTAGCCAGTGTTGGGGTTGGCTGTTGGGAAATCTTAGGTTAGAGATGCTGTACTATCTATGAATTAAGAGCTGAATTATATTACAGGTTCAAGTGGAGAGTTGTTTGGAGAGGGGGTTGGTTGAATTTTTAACCAGGATTTCTTTACTGGCTGGCCAGGAAGTTTAGGGTTGTGTTTGCTATTGTTTTAAAGGTTGTTATGGTACAGCTTTTTGTTGTCATTTATTTGCTTTTTAGTATGATTGCAAAGCATTCTTAAGTCTTTGAGATATTGTGGTATTTTATATTTTTGCCATTCTTTCTATGTTTTTCTCTATCCTGCATTAATGTTCTACTCTTTTTGGATAACCAGATTGCATTATTTGTTTTTAGTCTCTTCCTTCTAGTAGATGCAAGACTATTTGGGATATTTAGGAAAGTTGTACTGTATTCATTTGCAGGACTATCTAAGGGGAGGATTTTGGGGATGTTACAGTTAATAGATGATATGGTAGTAATGAATATTTCTGGGTTAAACTTGGACAGGTTGCATGTTGTTTTGTAAACATGATGTTTTAGTGGATGTGTGGGATGTCTGGTTGTATAGATTGAAAGATGGTCACTAAGACTGTTTGATATTGTACCTGTGGTGGTGAGTTATCTAGGGTCTGATATTAGGATCCAGTTTAATAAGAAATTTGATGTCTTGCTCTAATGTGTGGGGCTATTAGTTCTGTGAAACCATAGAAGTTCATGCTAGATGTAGTGGAATTAGAGTTGATGTCTAACCAATTGATACTGACATCACCTTGTAGTATTTTTTCTTGTGGAATTATTATGGATATCCAATGTAGGATATCTTCCAGTGTAGCTGTTTTTTCACTGGGAGGATTGTAAAGAAGAGTAATACATATTTGTTTATATTTGTTTGTTTTCAGGAAAGTAATAAGAAGCTCTGCTGAACAGAATTTGGTATTGGTTTGTTATAGGGGTAAATGTGGTAGTTGCTGGGAAATATTAAGGCAATACCACCACCTTCCTTTTTTATGCAGTCATTATGGATAATATTATAGCCAGGGGGTGTAATTTTGGTGTCATTTATGTTAGGTTTAAGCCACCCTCGGATCAATTGTTATCATACCTCTCAACCTCTTACAGCAAGAAATCTGGACAAAACCATAAATAAAAGTGGGACAAAGGCCCAAAAATAGGGACAATTTTTGAATATTGCTCTTGCAAACTTAGAAAGTTGATCGAATAACAGGTTTTGCATTTGCATTCATTTTCTAAAGAGAATGAGGTATGAAACTCAAATGTCTGTCATTATTTTCTAACTTTACTCTTTAATGATTTGCCATTAATTTGCCAGAAAACCACAATTTTATGAAAAACAGACAAAAAATATGAGGCAAAAATCTGGACATTCTGCGAAAATCTGTACAGTTAAAAAGTATGATTGTTATAGAGTTTATAGTCAGTACATAGCAATTAACAAGGAAGTACAAACTAGAACAGGTTTTCTATTGTTTACTGAATGCAAAACTCAGGAAGCTAGGGAGAGTAAATAACTGGCATATACAGTGTAATATGTTGGTGAAGAGAAGGGACAGTGGTCAAATAAGTAAGTGGCCCTTACAACACAAGAACTACTGCTTTTGGGGGAATATCATAGGCATTTACTAGCTCAGGGCAGACACATTTTTGACTAGTTAAACTTAATACAGAGCAAGGTTGTTCATGTTAAACTTGCTTACATTACACAGTGACAAAGGTCTCGGTGAAAACTTTTGGGAGTTCGGCCTTGTAGCAGAGCTCCTGCAATATTGGGGTCAGGATTGGATGTAGTGACCACAGGCTCTGAAAGGAAAGAAAAGAGAAAAACTCTATTAAACGGTAGTACTGTATTGAGGCAATAAAGTTAGCACTTATTCCTAGAGATAGAGGAAGGACCATGGGGAATCAGAGCAAGAGAATATGGGGTATTATAAGAGTAGCGCAAAAGTTAAGAAAGTTTATGAATGTAAGTTCAAAACAGGTTTAGCAGAAGCCTGTCACAGGCTTATTTTGGTTTGGTTCTTAGCAGAAGGTATACCAATATAGAATCATAGTAATGTAGTGCATAGAGCAAAGTAGCATAATATAACACTACACTAAGTACAATATAAAGCCATCATTTGGTAAACATTCATTGGAGTAACCAGTATGTCAAAAGATAAGTTCTTGTGGAGCTTTTCTCCTTGGACCCCTGCTGAAAGAGGGGCTTGTTTGCCCAGTTTTACTTTCTGGGTAAACCACTGGAACAAAATAAATAATTAAAAATAGTCCTATGTCATTAAAAGTGTGTTTTAGATCTTGCAGCTTAACAGAACATTTTGTATGCATTATCAAGCAATGACAGTTCTAGGTTTGTACCTTAACTTACAGTCAGTAAGGTGCCTCAGGTTGCAAATGTATGCATAATGTAATCTGTATGAATGAATGCTGCACTTTTATCCTGAGAAAATGTGGTCTTGTTTCTCATCTGTAAAGTAAATGCAAAGTGCTGCTGCTGTCAGAAATAGGGTAGCATATCTTGGATTCTGAATCCTAGTTTGACAGTCCATGCATGGTTTTTACGGTTCTGTGCCATGTTGTAATGGCCAGTAAAATATCAATATAATTTATATTGATGTAATTCAGAATGATAATTGCCACTTATGTGTCACTTCTCTGAAAATATTCAGAAGCATTTTCAGTACTGCCTTTTTCTCTTATAAAGATAGATAACACTGATCATTAATTTAGACTAAAGTTGAGGGAAATCAATTTATTTTCAGCACAGACACTCTTTGCCAGAGCAAATACTATGCTTTTATTGATTTTGGCTTGATCTGTTATATTTTCATATTGATTTCAGCTTTTGTGTCCTTTAAAAGTTTATAACAATGCCATCTGCTGTACTCTTGAGTCACTGATTACGCACAACTAGGTTTAGAGGTTGTGTTACATACCTCATATGTTTACTAGGAAGTGCTGAAAGTTTTGAATGGAGTCTGTAGTACTCCTGTTTACAGTGCACATATCTCTGCAACCCATGTTAGAAGAGAAAATAAAACAAAATAAAATAAAAAGGAGAGCACAGTATATGGTACTTAAACATCGATGCACAGATTGTATTAACCCCATGTGAGAGGTGATCCGCTGGTGGTAGTGTCTTATAGGATTGAAAAGCCTTGCTAGCATTATGCTGAATGAGTCTATGTCAGGAAATATAGCATCTTTTTTTAAGCACATACACAGAAGACAACTCTATGCTAATTGGAATGAAATGCAAAAAAAAAAAAAGTTTAGGAAAACAGCTGATTGGATACTAATGACCTCACAACTGCCAATAAATACAATCTACTGAAAGGTGGTAACACTTTGGGGTACTTTATCTTTCCATTGAGGAGTTGATTTGGAATCTGTTGAGCTTTGTGTAACCTTTTTGCAAACAGTTTTATAAAGGGAACTAAACAGTTTATCATCATGCTTTCATCCCCTAAAGCCAGATAAACCACATTTTGAATCTTTTTTCACTAAAACTATAGCTAATGAATAAGCAGAATTAAGGTAAAGTGCACAGGCTTTTCACAAATCCACTTTCAAATCCACTTTATGTATATGGTAGTACTTGTGTGTGTATGTGTGTGTTACTACAAATAAGTAATAAAGTAATAACTTGCCATGCCAAAGATTAGATATTTCAAGTGTGTGTTTGGATGAGTTCAGCAGACTTCTGTATTATGTAGCATATTCTTTTTTAAGAGGAATAACAGTCTCATGTGATTTTTTTTTAATATGTAAATGCCATTCAAGGATTCATACCTGTTTTGGAGGCTCTACAAGACAAAGTCTGAGAAACTATACTTTAGAACTATAAAAAATTTGCCTTTGCATGCATAGCTTTGTACATTTTCTCCATGTCAGCACAACTGTCTTAAATTTACCAAACAATAAAACATAAGGATATCTTATTTTAAGGAATGTTAAATAATGATAAAAACAGCTTTTGTATCATAAACTTGAGTTTGGAATGATTTATTGCACCTGATGTAATATTTCACAACAGTATCACACATTAGGGGCTATACAGACCGAATTACAATTTAGATGCTTCATCACACTCAATGTTTTAAGAAAATAAAAAAAAAAATTTGAATAAAACATTGCAAAATAGTCTGCTTTACTAAGAAAAAGTACTTGATATCGATCATTTCTGTTTGATTCTTATTGCAAGTGTAACCTTACTGAGGACCATATTTGTGACAACACAGTGATGAATGGTGTTTAATTTGAGAACTTAGGGCTTCATTTCATACAAACCAGTACGACAACCAGGTCAGTGCCACTGTATGCAGGGTCTGCTTATTTATATAAAACTGTAATGGGTGCACTTAAACAAATTGTTGCTACTGGTCACAGATTAAAGAACTCCTGGTATGTGTGCTTTGACTTATCTATAGGGTTGTATAAAAAGTGTTTAGGAGCATCCAAGGATGTCATGTGTTATTGCTGGTAATAAAAGCAGTGCTAGTGATATTGTTTTTTTACCCCCTTACTGAGCACCATAACAGCCACTTTTTTACCCTTCCAAGTTAAAGATTCATTGTCCTTCCTGCGCTGGCCTGTGATTTTGATGAGCCAGTTTTGATTGGTAGCTCAGGTACCAGATCATCAGCAGGGAAAGGGGCACTGAATGGTCAGCAACAAGGGAGAAACCTCTTTTGCAGGGGCATTCCCTAACTCAAGGCATGGCTAGCACTGGGCAAAGAGAAATAGCCAGTACTGTGGGTCTTCTGAGGCAGAACGTATCACATTGCTAGGATGGTTGGTATGTGAAAGCATGTACTGAGTATAACTGCCTATATTGTGAGAACTACATGTCTTTGCCCAGAATAGAAGAGGGGAAGTTAGGACATTGAAAAATATTGTCTGCCTACAATATAACAGACATAATTTCTACCTTAGGATGTGTGTGCGTGTGTGTGTGTGTGTGTGTGTGTGTGTGTGTGTGTGTGTGTGTGTGTGTGTGTGTGTGTGTGTGTGTATGTGTGTCTGTGCACACATGGTGGTGCTAGTAGAGGCTTGGGTACAAAAAAATGCAAAAGTCAGTATTGTGCTCATATTCTTAATGAGCTCTGCTGTTCTGCCTGATTTTATCTTATACAAAATCTGATGCTCTTCATATCTGCTACACCTGATTTATCATATTCTAATTTCAGGGCATCTTATTTTTAATGCAAGAAAAGATTATGTGAAAATACTTTACTTTTAAAGCAGCTGTGTATAGAAAATAGACACGTCATGCACTCCACTTTCATTTTCTAGTAAATGAACAGTAAGCATGGTACAGATAGGCATGTGGTGTGTGTGTGTCTGCTGCTGGCGATAAAAGGACATATTTCTGTCAGTGGAAACCAGTAAACTTGGCCTGTAGGATTAATTTTCAGCTGCTTATGGGTAGTTCTGTTTCCCCCCAGGAGTCATTAGGGAAATGACTTCAGCCCTTTCACTATCTAGTGAAGGGTAGGAATAAGGACTTTCCATGTAATATGAATTTTTACATGGCCATATTAGGATACATAGGCATAGGAGACTCCATGAATACAGCAGAATGACTGCATAAAGGACTGTGACTTGACTTAATGCTGGAAGAGGATGTTGTCACCATCACAGAATGCATTTTCATCCTCACCAAAGCACCAGCATGCTGTGTGGTTACAAGCAGGGCTGTTTATGCAACCACAGATGCCTGCTGCTATCAGCAAGATAAGCTGTTGAATGTTTCCTTTGCTGAAGGGGTAGAGGTTAAGGCTTGGGAAGGCTAGAAAATCATGGGTTCACAGGTAGATACTCAGCAATTTATCCAGTAAATCAGTTACAGCAACTAAAGCCACTTTTCTTTCTACTCTGTTGTTGTTATGTCTTTCGGCTTTTCCCGGTTAGGGGTCGCCACAGTGGAACTCCGGTCCACTAATGATTGGTAATAGATTTTTACATGCCGATTTGCTGGCCCTGACGCACAACCTTCGTCAAAGGTACACCCATTCACACGTCTCCACACAGAAGACGCTCTAGCTGAGAATCGAACAGGACAATGTCTTACTGTGAGGCAACAACGCTACCACAGCACCACCACCGCAGTACTCTGTCTGTTACAGATTTCTGTGTGGTGACATCTTCCTGGTGTACAAGGCAGAAAATAACCCTGTCCAGCTTGATCTCATACATGTCCCAAAAAATGGTAGCACCACAACTACCCACTATAGGGACTTTGTAGGTTTGCAACCTAGCCACTGCAATTCCCATTACTTACTCCCTGTATCTATAAGGGACAGAGGGACAAGATCAGGGAGGAATTTAAGGATCTCTGTTGACTTATCAGGCTTATTTTGATTAAAATTAGGGAGCTACTTTGTTGGATATTAAGAGGAAGCTCATTCCACAGATAAGTGATTTTCTTAATGAGATCTCAAGAGCAGGCTTTTGTTTGTATTACAATATAGATTTATGCCCCTAGGTTGAGTCTCTGTGGTGATTCCCTTAGGAGAGTTGATACATGGTGGTCAAAGGAAGGTTTATAATCCATGAATGCATGCAGGTCTCTGATGAAAAGATCTGTTTTGAGGGTGTATTGCTTATTTGGTAGGCACAACAGTGTTCTTGTTTCCAAAAGAGTGCAATACTGCAGTTCTTTGCATGTTGCTTTAGTTTATTGTCCTGATACCATGCATTTGTAAGAATTGGGTCCTTCATAGGATGTGGGTGTCTCCTGGTGAGTTGATGATGGTTCTGAATTTGCAGGTGTCAGAAAACTCAGTCAACCAGAGGCAGTTGATATCAACAAATCAAAAGTGGGAATACTGTAGTCATGCAGGCTTGATACATTGATATATATATATATATATATATATATATATATATATATATATATATATATGTTTGTGTGTGTGTGTGTGTGTGTGTGTGTGTGCGCGTGTGTGTATCTTAAACAATTATCACCCCGTTTCAGGTATCATGAAGTTTCTGCCAGTGAAGGATAAAATGTGTAAGTATTCTAATAAGCTGTCAATCAGTCAATTAAGTTTAATGTGAAAAGCTTCAGACATTTATCAGACATTTATTTATTTATTTATTTATTTATCTATCAAATATCAATAAATAAATAAATGCTGGTTAAAATATTTGGTAATCAATATTTGAGCATTTTTAAACTTACCATCTATAATAAATCATTAGGACCTAGATATAACAGTGCTTTTAATAGTTCTGAAACTGCGACAAAATTTTGGGAAGTATTTTTTAGAAATTTCATATTTACACTTCAGTTTTTCATTTTTTTCCTTTTTGCCCATAGGATTTGCTGAATGGTTCCCCTTTGTGCAAACAATCAGATGTTGAGGACAAGGCCTCTGCAAACAGAGTAAGAGTTCTACATGCACTCCTGTGGATATCATTAATTGGGTGAGATGATGTTCCTTCCTCCTCCCAGGAGCCTAGGATAGCTGAATTAATTCCAGTCTCTCATCACACCCTTCCGTTTTGTGGCCTTCTCAGAAACTGGAACTGTGGATGGCACAGTGGTGCAACGGTATCATTGTTGCCTCACAGCAATAGATTCTCCGGTTTGAGTCTTGGCTGGACTGCCTTCTGTGTGGAGTCTTCATGTCCTTTCTGCATTCCTGTGGGTTCCCTCCGGGTGCTCCAGTTTCCTCCCACGTTCAAAGACATGCATCTACAGCATTTCTCCATGGACCTCCGCTGAAAATTGGCTTTGTTCCAAGTTGGACTTTCCTGGTAAACAAATGTTAAATAAATAAATAAACTCGTGGCATTAACTGAACATAGATCATCTGGGTTGTAATCAGGTCTTACCTCCCTACACCATGGGGATGGACTCCTCCTCATTCTCTTTTGAGCTTAATTTTTATTTGCCTAACATGATCCTTATATGTAGATGTGACCATTGTGTTTCTAGTACTTTGATCCTTTTTTATCTTAAAAAGATGTTCAATACCTAAACATGACATAGAATGATATAACTCATCTACGTGAGTGTTTAATCACTGTTTAGGTAATACTAACTTTAAGGGAGTATATCTGTGGATTACAAGGTGTAGTTTTTGAAGTAGTTTTTGAAACATCTCTAAGTTCCAGAAAAATACTTCCAAGTTCCACAGTACACATTTAATTTTCATAGCATTGTAATTATGTTTTAACCTCAGCTTAACTAACTTAATGCATTTCTTTCTCTTGAAATGAATCTGCAAGTTTAACATAAAATAAAATAACTGGATGATTGTTATCCATTAGAGGTTCTGTGATCTCAAAGGTACAGATTTCGTTGTACAGATTGCGTATTACAGTCTCCAGTATCTTGTTCTATTAGGCTACTAATTCAATTGTTTGCAACCAAAGAGTCGCCTGAAATGATTTACATGTTATGATGGCTCTTTCTTTGTCCCCATTATGTCAACATAATAATACTGGAGCCGTGGGCTGTGTTCTACGTATCAGAGAGGCCTACTTATTTACTCTTAAAGTAGAATATCAGAGCTTTGCACACCTCTTCTATTAAATGTTGCTACCTTTTGAACTCCCTTCTCTTCCTACATGCTTAAACTATGTCTGGATACTTCTCACCTTTCTCCCATCTTATTGTTGTTCTTCTTTCAGCTTTTCCCAGTTAGAGGTCACCACAGTGGAACTCCAGTCTGCTAATGATATTTTTACGGTGATGAGGTGCCAGCTCGACGCCCAACCTTCAACGGAGGCACGCCCATTCTACACATGTCTTTCGAATGCCACTCGACTGCGGGGAGGACATGCAGACTCCACACAGAAGGCACTCCAGCTGAGAATCAAACGGGAGAACCTCTTGCTGTGAGGCAACAACTCTACCGCTGCACCGCACCTTTCTCCCATCTACCACTTTGTATTTGCTGTCTGTCTTTTCCCCTGACATCTTCTTTTCCTGTCTTTGTTCCTATTTCTCTATGTAGTTCTCTTTTCTGTTTAATTACCTTTTAGTATTGTAAGTTTGAAATTCTCCGCCTCAAGCTACTGGTTCACTTGCATGGAGATGCATTTTACTGTTTCTTCCTCTGTCCCTGCACTGAAGTTTTTATTATAATTTTATTTCTTCTTCTATATTCTTGTGCTGTACTTGCAAGAGCTTCATACCTCTCTCCTCTGTAAAAGAACATTTGGCTTAATGGATTCTCTTCTGAAATGAGAGGCCCACCAGTACAAGTTCAGATACTTCAGAAATGAAACTGATCCAAACAAATACAGGGAACTGGGAAATTTGGTGTTACACCGTTCAATTATTTTTGCAGGGTTGTGGGGTGGGAGGGGCTGCACCAATCAAACCCCCATTGCTTAATTGTTCTCTGATGTCACTGTATCTTAGAAATAGATGTATATGTTTAACATTACAGTCTCATATTTGGCATATATCTTTATTTTGCACTTTTAGTTCAATCATTCATGTACTTTTAAGAAGTATCTAAGTGGGGCATCTCAGTTGCCTCATACAGTGAATAAATAAATATATAAAAGCAGACATTTTGTCTGTCTCTCTTTCTATCTATATATTATGACAAGGTTGGCACTGCCTCATGGTATTAACTTTTTCACACACAACCTTCTAGGGTCATGAACGTGGAGGATACAAAATCTCTCAGCTCAAGCAGAATGCCTTTGTTACAGATTTTATCTCCACAGATGTCTTTTAGATGAAAAAAGGAACTGAAAATGCAAGTTGCTTTATCTCAAAGCACAGATAAAATTCACTAAAAGCACAAGTTACTTTCAATCAAAGCAAAGTTGAGAGTCACTTGAAGACAAATAATGAAACTCTTTTAATATTGTTTGCTTCCAGCTGGGACTGAATCGTTGCAGTCAGTCTCCACTTTTCCAGGCTTCTAAAGAAATCTCCTCACAAACTTTTAACATTGCTTGTTTTGTAACAGAACATAAACCGTACTTTACTTTTCTTCTTGGTTCTGATTTACCACAAAATATCTGCAGGGCCTTCCCTATTGAAAGATTCTCTGGTTCCTTTTCAGACTCACCAGGAATACCTCTAGTTTTTGTTTACTTTTCACTGACTGTTCAGTCGATATCAATGCAGAGTGCTCCATGGGTGGTCTAGTTAGCAGGTGGTCTAGCTAGTAGACTGGTTCAGACATTCTTAAAGATTAGGTCAGGCTAAAGGAGCCATGTGTAGGCTACTAGACAAATTAGTTCTATTAATTCTCTGTGAGGCAGAGATAGGAAAGGCATCTTGGTATTACATCACTGGTGTCACAATGTCTGTCTGTCTCTGTATCTGTTTTATCTATTTATCATTCTATCTATCTATCTATCTATCTATCTATCTATCTATCTATCTATCTATCTATCTATCTATCTATCCATCTGCCTATACAAACATATGCCTACTTTCTCTTTTCATAGCTGTGTACATGCATGTATATATAAACAAACACACACTCAGACACACACACATGCATGAACACACACACACACACACACACACACACACACACACACACACACACACACACACACACACACACACACACACACAAAACACAAGGTAAGTCTATATTTTAAAAGAAATAAAGTAGAACTGTTACACTTATATAATGATTTCCAGTTTTCTAAAATAGATGGTTATCAGTTTTATATAATTTTTGATTTTTATATAGGAGTAAACACATGATTATACTGATCAATTATTATTTTTTTCTATTAACGTTGACACGTCACATTTCTTTCTGCCTTTACTACCGATGAAATTGGGGTAGTTTGATAGAATAATAGTTGAAGAATGACCGCAAGACTCCATTTATTTTTTTATTTTATTATTTAAATTTACTTGAGCAATCAGAGAGATAGGCTGGTTCAAGGTCATCTTTTGGCCATCAAGTGACCATTTGCTCAGAGAGCAGAAAACAAATACAACGTTTCAGAGCATTTAATATAAAGATAAGGAAGAATTAAAACACAATCCCCTTCAAACTGGGGTGACTATAGTAGCAATATGCACAAGCGAAGAAATAGGAATTAAACAAAAGGCTAAACAAGCATGGAAGAAAGGGATTTCTAGTTATGGTGCATTGAAGGTGGTAATGAAAAGCCTGAGCTACAGCTACGGATTAGAGAAATAAAGTGTATTTGAGTTACTATTGATTTGCATGTCTACATTTGTCAGCAGGGTGAATACTATGGGGAAGAAAACATGTATACACACACACACACACACACACACACACACACACACACACACACACACACACACACTCATGTGTGTGAACTAAATGCCTAATGAGATGTAACAGTAAGTTGAAAAAGAGAAAATAAACTGGAAATAATGGCAGACATAATCCAGCAAGAAGGAACAGCACTGGAAGAACTGAAAGCTCAGAAACAAGGTGGTCAGTTCGTCATGTTAGCTTCCATAATATCTGAACTATTAAGGATTAATGCTATGATGCAGGACTACATGGCCTGTTCAACTAAAAGTGAGAAAAATAAAGAAGAAATACCATGCTTGCTAAGTATTCTGATAGGTTCATAGGTAAGTACTGGGCTAGCTGCCCTTGTGGGCCATTTTAATCCTAGCCAGTTTCCCTTTTTGTGCTCAGATTAACCTGTCCCATTTGGTGTTAGACTAGCCTTACCCATCCGATGGGTGATAATTATATATTACCCCTAATGAGAATAGCTAGGCTCTTACTGATCTGAGGGGACCCATGCATGGGATAAAGTATTTAGGAGCTGCCTCTGTCCTTCAGTAGTACAGGGGGCAGACCTGGGGTATGTTTTCTGTTTCCTACCCATAGGTACTTGTGATTGACTACAGGCAAGGATGAACTTTGTTTTATCTGGATAGGGAGTCTGTTCCAGAACAGTGTCTGTGAGATATAGCTGCCCCCCCCTCCAAACTGTCCTGTTGATGTTGCAGAAGATGTTTAGATCCCTAGACAGAGTATGCTTGATGCCATTTCACTTGTTGATGTGCAGCAGTGATGGCTCATAGGATGTCTTATATGCTAGACACTGGTCACCTCTTAGCAGTCTGTAGGATACCAAGTGTAGTGACAGGGCTTTGAGTTGGCCCATGTAGGGCATGTTGTCTAGGCCTTGTTTCCTTTTAGTAAGGTATCTCTGTCAATGTTCCAGTTGTTGCATACGTCTAGACAGACGCATGCGAAGGGAGCATTATATTCAATGACGGGCTTGATGAGGGATGAGTAAAGGGGGACAATGACATTCCTAGATCTGGATACAATCACTTTGTTTAGAAGCTGATCAATATAAATGGACTTTCTTACAAAAATAGACACATATTGGTAAAAGGTTAAGTCACTACTCACATAAGTTCCCAAATCCTCAACAACTGGGTCAACTCTTAGGGGCATATTGTTAATGTGGTAGTTCCCTGGGATAGATGACTTTCAAATTACTTCATAATATCTATCCAAATGCTCCAGTATGAAATACAAGGTGCTAAAAAAACACTTGCTCTTGCCAAACCCAAACTGGAGCAACGCGAAGAGAAAGTAATACGCTATGGAAGATTGGGTATTCGGAAAGAATGTATCATTAGTCGGAGTACTTGAGAAGCTGGAAGCAATACAGTAACTTAGTTTTGTGCAAGGTTTGCTAGCACTATGTACCAGGCAGAAGAAGCATATATCTTAATTGAGGACTAATAAAACAGTTTCTTCTCCTGGTTATGACAATCTAGCAAATAACTAATTTTACCACATATCACTAACAGAGAAGATTTTATGTTTACTCTGAATACCTGGCAAATGTTAAAACATAGTGATGCCAGGGTGTTCTGTCAAATTCACTAATTACCCGTCAGCTGGGAACTCAGATACACTTATTTGAGTCCTATCTTTATTTGACAATTTAAGTGTAACTGCAATGTGTCAATGTATGCTATTAACATTGAAGCAACTGGATACTGCTCTTAACATGGATTAGGAGACTGTTTTCCTTTCCTATTTTATATATTTTGTGGCATGACTTCCCCTCTGGAGGTTTATCTTCTTTCTAGGAGAATCAGTGGGATATTTCCATGAATTCTAAAGGCCTACACTGCATGACAGTTGTGAGTTGGTAGAGGTGGGTCAGTGGGATGTTTCCATGAGTTCTAAAGGCCTATGTGGCATGACAGTTGTGACTTGGTGAGTCTGAAGCTGCTTATAGTTCATTACTCTGTAGAGGAGGGGTCTTTGGAGGGGAACAGTAAAGCAATAGCATAGCATGTGAGGGACTGTAAGACTGGCAGGAAAAGAGTCTGGGTAGTCTGCCTGCTAATTGTGGCAATGAGTTGAATTCCCCAGTGCAGTGTGAGGTACAATAAAATGCTTTGAGGGGTGCTGTTCTTGACTCATTGCTTTTCCTTTGTAGATCAAGCAGGTTATTAACAGCCTTATTCAAGAAACTGTGCTGAGATAATAGTTCAGAAGAATATCAGGGTTAGGCACATTAGTGTTCTATTTTATTTTTATTTATTTATTTATTTTTTGTGGAGTGGAGAAATGAAAGAAGAGTTAAATGAAATAAGAACATTTATAAGATGGCTGCATCATGCCTCATTTGTAATTGTTTGAATTGTTTTAGACAGCATTAGCTATGTCAGTTTTGAATGACTGGCTGGTTAATTCATTTCTGCTGAGAATAACACCTGCATGATAGCAGAGGGTTTCTTCTAGACTGCCACGCCATCAAAGGATATAAGACGGAGTATTTTACTTCTATTAAAGGCTGGGATTTTCGTATTAGATAGTCTGTACCTGGTGCTCATAGCTAAGTGTGCAGGTGAAGTTAGACTCTCGGACAGCCTAAATAACTAGTGAAGACAGCAACGCAAACTTGTGACATCTTCGATGCCAAGAGAATTCGTGTTTATCCATAGTGTGTGTAAGTGGGGGGGCAAGGACTGATCTGCTATGTTGATCTAAGACAAAAAAACGTACCAATGCCTAAACAGTGTTGATGCCTCCTTGCAGTAACTAGATTGGTTATATTTTGAGATTTTAGCGGTTTCAAAAAATCCAACAATGTACATTAATGTAACAAGAATGGCGTGGAGGCTGTTTTAAGTAAATATTTGCTCTTAGCTATAGTCTGTCAGAAGCAGCAGTCCAATTAAGCAGAGAGTGAACCAGAGTCAAAAATTAATGTAGACTTCATTCTAATATATGGTTTCAAGTTCAGAAGGCTAGGTAGATGTACACTTCAGGTATTATGCTATAATAGCCAGACTAAGCTATAAGCACAGAATGGTATGGGGTAATAAATCATAAATCAAGATGGCACACTATGAACCATAAAAGCATTTAATTTTCTATCTTTCTTTTTTTCACATTTTTACTGTGTAAGCGAGCTGGTCCAAGGATCCTTTTCACTATGACCCAAGCTATGTAGGCAAGAGTGATAAACATATCGTAATTAAAACCAACACACAATAAAGCAAAATAAAATGATATAATAATAAAATTCAAACTGACAATAACAGAGTACTGCAACAGAACTTGAGTATTTCCACAATGCTGTGTAAAGATTTATACAATAATGATGACAACAGAATGAATGAAACAGAAAAAAGCAAGACGACAGCTTCACCACTACATAATGTCTAAGATACATTTAGTAATGGTATAACACAACTCCCTAGTTTGTAGAGGTTGGGGTGCTCTATGATGACAATACACGTTGCTGAGCCTCTTGGGCTAACATTTAAAGATATGTGTAGCATACAGACAGATAGAAAAATAACTTTGCAAATGTACAATAAATGAAGTCGTCAAACTATATTCTACAACAGAATAAAACAGAATAGAACTAAGTTGACAGAAACTAGTATATAAAACTTATTTAGAAATATACTGTTTAGGAGAGTTTTTCAAGTACTGAAGTCTCTTAGATTGTTTCAGGAGTGTTATTCCAAGTGGATGGAGCAATCTTGAACAATGTCAGTTTGCTAGAGGCTAGATTGAAAGACGGCCTTAGCAGCTGCAAGCAAATGGAGTTCCTGAGGGAAACACTTTGTTCTCTGACTGTTAGTTTACTGCAGAAAGGAGGACAGTACCTCTCATTGAGACTTTATAAGCGAAAGAGCTGAAGTGAAATGTAGTTCTAGCAAAGACATGTAGCCAGTTATTTTTAATGACAGCAAACAAAGATACTCTGTTAGCAAGGTTAATGAATCTAAGAATTTTGTTGATGTCAGATTGAAGTACTGTATTATTTTAAGAGGATCAAAGTGCACTATTAGGCAGGCCATATTTATTCTTGGGAGGCGAACACATAGCTATAGCCTGCTTGGCTACTAATGACAGTAGGCTAGAAATTTTGTAAAAAGCCTTCAGTAGGGAAAGGACTATGTTAACTTAGCACTGTGGAAATTAAATGAGAGGTTCTGATCGAAGATGATAACATGTATGTCCTTGATGCTTTCTCCAAGGTATGTGATGTCACAGGCGGTCGGTGGTGATGATTATGTTAGTGTTTTGTATCATTTTGTATGTACCAGACAGAACAACAGTAGTTTTTTGAGTATTATCAGTTACTTTTTTCATGTGAAGCCAAACCCTGGAGCTCACTGTTAGGGGGGGGGTTAGATTCTTACTGGCATTACTTTTGACAATGTCATTAGCATATGCAGTTTGTCTGTGGCAGGTCCCAGGTCAGACCATTTATAAATAGTGAGAAAAGAAGAGACTTATTACTGACCCTTCAGGCACCCCTCTGTTAACGGTGCCTGTTACACAGGAGCTGTCAGAGCACAGTATTTAAACATTACATAGGCAAAGTAGCTCTGAAACTACTGATGTCTGATCTACAGTATCAAAGCCATTTTAAATCTAGAAATATAGCACCTATGAATTTGTCTTATTCTATGTTGCAATATTTATGTAGTAGGCCAAAGAGTAGACAGCATGTCAGGATAAAAATATATGAGATAAAAAAGTATTGCTTCTGTCTGCAAGAATATCATAATTTATAATATACTCCTGTGGTTATTCACAGACAAATTTTCAAGAATTTCAGTAAGGGGCACAGGGACGATAAGGTGGACATTTTTCATTCTGTCCAGGACTCGTCTCTGTCTTTAATGAATTGTCATACATTGTCAGTGAGCCATGGGCTGCATTCCCCTCACCTTTCAAGTCTGGTTAGGTGGATACAGTTTGCCCTTTATAGGACGTGAGTAGGGAGTGGCCGTGGTGGTGCAGAGGATAGCATTGTTGCCGCACAGCAAGAGGCTTTCCAGTTCAATTCTTGGATGGGATGCCTTCTGTGCGGAGTCTGCATGTCCTCCTTGCGGTCACATGAGTTTCCTCCTGGTGCTCCAGTTTCCTCCCGCATTCCAAAGACATACAGTAGATAGATTGGGCACTCTAAATTGGCTGTAGGTGAGAGTGTGTGTGCAAGTGAGTGATACGATTGAACTACCATGGCAGGGCTAGCCAGCTGGCAGTATGAACCTTGGCTCAAGATGATTGTCATTGTTGAAGTGACACCCCGACCCCATGTGCAAAAAATGGAAAAAGGGGTTGAAGATGGATCGATGGAGTAGATTATAGAAAGTAGAGTAGTTTTTAGGTCAGTGCACCTCTATAAAGGGCTCCAGGCTTTATTTTTACCTCAATATGTAGACGGTTTACTTTATTATAGATTAGTTTATGACTGTACACATATTTAAAATCTACATGAGTTTGATTATGCCTACAGAGATGCTGAAAAGCATCACTTTACACAGCCCTGTAGAACTCTGAGGACTCAGCTGTAACTTTATTTTTATCAGCTATAAGGGGCAGAGCAAATTAATCAGTGAAGCAGACTTAACTTCTATTTATCATTTCTTAAATACTACGGAATGGAACCAGGACTGGGAGAATACTCTTTGCAGATTTGCAACATAGCTGGTGGCAGTCATGGACTGAGGCCTCACATTAGAAATGGGACATATCATACCATCTTGTAAAAAGCACATTTTACTTTTTTTTTTAATTGTTATAACTCTTCATGTAAATGATTTTCTATATGTTGTTTTTATTATTATTATTTGACCGAATAAGAGGTGTTTTCATGGACGAGGAGGTGTTTCTAGTCCCAGTCAATAATTCTAATTCAGTAGCTCAATCTAAGAATATGGAGATATGTGGTTTAAAGGAAACAGTGCCAGGGCTTGTGGTAGTAATGTAACATTGCTTTTACACTCCTGAAGTTATTTGGATGTGACTTGGGTGGGGTGCATAATTCTTTTGTTACCAAAACCCTTCAGAGAGGTTAACAAAAATGAATGATGTCAGACTACATGGTAAGGTTGTCAGATAGCTGAGCACAGTTTGGGGGGAGGGGGGTCACTGACCAGGAGGGCTTCATGGAGACTGAGTGCTGTATGAGAAAAGATTATATTAATTCCTTAGGGCTTCATCTATTTCTGGAATCTTAATGGACTGATTATCCTGGTCAGATGGCCTCAGGTATTTACTTATATTAAGTGGTACAGAACACATTTATTAAGCTTCCTAGAAACTAGTCTTTTTCTTTTTTTTCCTGTCCCACTGACTGCTCACCATCAGGCTCTCCTCTCCCAACCTAATCACATATGTTTTTCTCCCACGCAGGGGCAAGATTTGGCCATAATGAGGGGGGTGCCATCACACAGGCAGCCATCAGTGAATGTTTTGTACATGCCTGTGAAATGTTAGGTCTCTATATTTGTGCCTGGATATGTAGCAGAGCAGATCTCACCAATGAGGCATGGAAGGAGCTAGATTCTTATCCCTGGTCCATAGTGCTGCATGCTGTGTGTTTCTCTTTCCAGTAGGGTCTGGCAGTGTAGTGCAAAGCTACTTCCTTTTGTCCATGATGGGAGAGCTGGCATTGACTGCCAACGTCCAACCTCCTTCATCAGTTCCTTCAGCAGCTGGGTCACTCCTTAAAGCCAGTTTGTCTGGGTCCAAGCAGGGTTTTATCCCTTTGTGCTAGGTAGTATGGCTGTAGAGACTTATCTTTAGCAATCTGTACATATAACTTCATGGAAATTTGCTTATAGATACAGTTATCTTTGCTCCTGTGAGAGTGTAAGAAAGCTTGTGGATTTGTTGGTGGACAGATGTTGCCTTTTTAAAGTAGATGTCCAGTGGATAAGTGTGATAGATGCATGGCAGGTACCATGTTAGTTAGTTACCAGGTTAGTGAAAGAATCAGAAAATTACATTAATAAGCGAGTACTTTCTTCATGTAGCCTTACAGAATTACCTGAGATGTTTATTAGGTGAGATAGCTACTTCTCAAAATGTGTAAACCTTACACTTGTAGAAGGGAATTTAGTCAGTGGAGAGAGAGAGAGAGAGAGAGAGAGAGAGAGAGAGAGAAAGAGAATATTTAGGGTGGGAAAATAACATGGAGTATTCCAGCTTTGGGCAAATATTGGGCTTAGCTGATGTTATATGACAGCTTATAAACAAAGGGATTATGTCTAGATCTAGGGACATAATTTTCCCCTTTTACTCACCCCTCATTAGACCAGTCATTGAATATAATGTCCCCTTTGGCATGTATCTGTCCAGACACATGCAACAATTGGAATGCTCACAGAGAAACCTTTCTAAAAGGATACCAAGGTTAAGCAACATGTCTTATATGGACCAATTCATATCCCTCTTAGTACAATCTGCATCCTACAGACTGGTAAGTGGTGACCTTTTTCTGCATACAAGACATCCTCTTACCCAATACTGATGGATTTACTGCACAACAGCAAGTTAACTGACATCACATATGCGTGGTCTAGGGATCTAAACCTCTTCTGTAAAATCAACAGATCAGTTTGGAGGGATATCTGACGGATGATACCTGTAGTGTGGAACAGACTCCCATACGCATAAAAGAAAGTTCATCCCTGTCCATATTCAAGAAAACTTAGATGTATGGATAGGAAACAAAAGAAATTACCCCAGGACTGTCCCTGTACTACTAGTGGACAGATGCAGCTCTTAAATGATTTATCCCATGCATGGGGGGGGGCTCCTCAAATTATCTACAGTATGATCCTGGTTATTCTCATTGGAGTAATATATATAACTATCAACCATGTTATGGATAAAGTCAATCTAACGCCAACTGGGATAGGTTATTTCAAGCACAAAAAGGAGACAGGCTAGGCTTAAATGGTCCACAAAAGCAGCTAGTCTAGTGTTCACCTATGTACCTATTAACCTATGCTTAAACTGTAGTTTCTCTACAAGAAGAATTTACTTGTTATTTGTCAAGGTTTAAATACCAGTCTTAGCTGGATACGGCCATGATCACAAAATAATATTTTCACTTAGTCTTACATCTGGAGATTGTTCCTCTGCTTCTGTGATCATTCTTCTCAAATCAAAGTGTGACGTAAGAGACTGACACCAGATAAGGCTTTGTGTTGTCCCTCTTATTGTAAGGAAACAAAATGGTATTAATTGGTTCAAATTACAAACCACGTTTTTGGTGGTCTAAACCAGGAAAACTATCAAATGCAGCAGTTTTGGTGTGATTCTATGACGTAGTTATGCAAATAACTAATTATTACTAAACGTCAGTGGTAAGAAGGGCTGTGTTTGGTGGCAGGGCAGGAGTGGATCTTGTACTAGCAGGCACAGGGAGCTGTTCTGTGTAAGGACATGGAGAGAATTCAGACTGCTTTAGGGAAAGATGCCAGCTCTAGTTATGTCACGCACGTCACGTGGTTTACATTTTGATTTCAATTCTTTAGTGACTGCGTATCTAAGCAGAAAACTGTACCGTTTATCTAAGAGCAGCTGCAATTGAAAGAAGCAGACAAGTTGGAGAGATCCTTGTGTAACTGGACTATCTCTTGAATTGTGTGATCCTGTTAAAGAGCATCTACATTTGAAATGGGTTTTATTATTTCATTCAGTTTTGGAGATGGGTTAACTCCTTGCTTTTTGGAGTTGCCTTCATACTACAGACCCATTCCGACTCTGAATTATAGCTACATATAATTTATGACTATTTTGGCAAATAGAACTGCATCACTATGGTTAACTGTAATTGGTGTGTATTGATATTAAAGTGGATTTGTAACTGCCGGCCAATCTTTTGACATCACTGTGAACACACATCTTGAATCAGGATGAGTAGAGACACCTCTGACTGTTAGATTTGTCACCAAATCTAGATGATGTGATATATCTTGTCAGTGATGTCTCCACAAATAGATTTTTACCAATATTAATCTGCACTGGATGTACCCAGACCTTTCTGCAACTTGCTGGCTGTCTATCTCTTAAGACAGAGGAAAATGGCTTCACATATTTGGGATTGTAATTAATTAGAGAAGTACAAATGAGAGCTGCAGGATCTAGTAGAAAGACTACGTCCAGGAGGAGTAGGATTATTTCCTGCCTGGTTTTTCATAAGATTTCGTGAATGTATGGAATGAAATAGACATGAGCTTACTTGTTGTCAGTATTAATACTGACAGCAAAAAAGGCCATAAATCTAAAATAAGACACCCAAGAGATGTTAGCCATGATGATTGTAATGTGTGACATTTATAAATACGAAGAGGTCTTGATTAAGGAGACATTGCAACAAAATGTCTAAAATAACCGGTACTCCTGGGTTCCATGTGGGGATTTGCTATGGGTTTGGTCAGGATGGAAAGATGGGCTATAGAATGTTCCGCTCTCTCTAGCTCCCTGGTAGAACAGAATTTGTAGTCTGTTTTAATGGTGTGATTTAATGTTTGTAGGTGAGCATAGGCTAGCTTAATTACTGTATGGATACTGGGAAAGGTTTATCTCCTGTTTTATGCAAGAATGTAGAAGCAAAGCATATGGATATTGAAGACAGATTATACACATTAAACTATCTTTGCATAAAGGGATAGTTAATGTTGGTACATTTGTAAATATTTTTTTTATTATTTAAGCTATTTAGTTTGCCTAACTGTTAGAATATGTAACAGCAACTGATCTTCACTATAAAAGTGCTTGTAAGATGTTTGAACTTTATATCTGTTTCTAGCAATTTCTTATTTTTTATTCACACTGAGTGTTTCATCAATATAAAATAGTTTATTATTTGTCGTGTTAGTTAACAAACAATAATTAAAAAGTTGGAGAGGGGCAAGTGCCTGAGGTATCTCCTGTTGGAATAATAAGATGTACCAAAGGAATTTACAGCTTTTTCTCCTGTTGAGTTACTCAAGGGTGTAACTAAGCACATACCTTATATACTATAATGTATTTATTTACTTGCGCAGTGTGATTTGCTAAAGTTTAAATAAAAAAAGCATTGATTTGATTAGCGTGTTTTCTTTTCTTCTATTAATTTGTATATTTATTTTTTCCAGAATTCATGGTTGGCTAAATGGGATTTTTTTTGTGCTTAAGCTCGGCATTTCAAGAAGTTTTTTATTTATTCTTGTGTACAATTCCATATATCCTGGTTTTGCCTGTCGAGCTACTTTTAGTCACTGGTTGATGGGGTTCCTGGAATTAAAGCATAATCAATAACACACCACACCAAAAACTAGGTATGCTCTACCGCCACAATTGTTACCTCACTCCCTCCACCAAGTTTGTTCTCTCTACCACATATCTCATCCCTTCTCTTCTATATGGTGATCCACTCCTTACTAACCTACAATCTTCTCTCAAGACAAAACTCTCTTCCTGCTACAACAATATCTCCAAGTTTGCCACAGGCTATAGATCTTCCACCCATCACTGTACTGCCCTTCATAAACTAAATTGGCTTGAGTTGCCCAATTATCTTACCTACATTCAACTCACCCATACTCATAAACTCATCTTCAGCCACTCTCTTTGCCACTCCCTTGCCTCCACCTTTAAAATGCGCCAACCCAACAGACTCCTAAGGACCAATACCCCAAATCTGATTTAATTGCACAAGTCTGCCCGCCCACCAGGTAAACATCTACTGTCCTTCTCCTTAGAACATCTCTGGAACTCCCTTCCACCTCTTATCTGCACCACTAGCAGCCTCTCTACCTTTAAAACCTTGCTTCACTCACACTTATCATCCTCCTGGGAATGCTCCTGCTTCCATCCTACATGAACTCCCTCAGTAACTCACCTTATTTCTCACCATCCTTCCCTCTTTTCTTTTCCACCCCACTTCATACTATTCTTCCTCTCCACCTCCTTCTTTATTCTCTTTTTCTCCAAACTTTTTCCACTCTGCTCATCTCTCCCTTAGCTCCTATAACCTATGTATCCCTTGCCCCTATTGTTATATTTCCTCAGAATGTATAAATATATTTGTAAATATCGACTTCTGTTTTTTAACTTATGTTCTATGCAATGGTAGGAATTAGCATATTTGTAAGTATTCACTTATGTTTTTTATAACTTTTGTTTAAGCATTTTACTAAATTGTACCTTCAAATACCATGTTTTTTTTACATGTACTTCTTTTTATTATATTACTATAACTTGTTTTTATTATGTTATGTTGTCTTTATGGAGATTTTCTCCCCAGAGCTCCATTGAAAATGGACTCTTCTTGGCCCAATGGACCATTCTGGCAAACAAACTTCAAATAAATAAAATAAATAAATGTGTATGCATTGGCACATACAGAGAAACAGCAGCAGAAATGTAAATGTGCATGAATGCAATGACACATGCAGAGTGCAGTATGTTGTTGAAAAAGATTTTTTTTTAATTAAAAACTAAATGTTGTGGTATTTCTGTAGCTAATGGGCCCTAGGCAACTGCCTAGGTAGCCTAGTGCTGGATCCTGCTCTGAAAGGGGACGATGGCAAACTGCTTCTCTGGGATTAAGGACTATAGTCCTATAGTCCTATAATATAACAATTCAGCAACCTGAATCCTCACCTCACTGTGGGCAGCTTACCCCCAAAGCCTCTGATGTGCACCCTACACTGTCACTTATATGCATTGTACAATTTTTGTAAATATTGTAAATATGTGCTTATTCTTGAATACCTTACATACACGTACTGTACTAGTACTGTATGGTATGCGATCTCCTGACTGTACTATTTAGACTGTTATTCAATTAACTGTTTTTCTGCCTTATATGTTAGCAGTCAATGTTATGTAAGCCAACTCCTTATCTGTACTCTATTTTCACTCTGTAATACCCTATGTATTCACACTGTACCTACTTGGAGCTTTTCTTTCCAGGACTCTGCTGAAAATGGACACCTGGTTTCCAGTCAGATTTATCCTGGAAAAATAAATGTTAAATAAAATAAATAAAATAACATGCACATGTAGATACAATGGCAAGCTGCTTCTCTGGGATTAAGCACTATAGTCCTATAATATAACAATTCAACAACATGCAAATGTAGGTAGTCTTTTAAATAAAGAAAATGGATAGACTATAGTGTAGAGGAGCTTTGACAGACAGCCAGTGGGGATTGCCCATAGTCAGTCATGCTTGGTGATTCGAAGGGAAGAAATAAATATAAATATACTAGTGCATGTATGCCACCTATCACAGTATTAAATTAAAAAAAAACATTGCATTCATGCCTGTTTTTATAGCATGTTTTCCCCATTTTCCCTTACATAGTAGTGGCAGAATTGGGTCAGCAAAAATGTATGAATTAACTGCATTTCCTTTTTGTTCATTTGTCGTCAAACTTTAAATATATAAAGAATAACATTTTAATTTCACACAAGACCAACTGGTCTGACTCTACAGTCTCTAGAGGTGAAAACAATGCCATAACCACAGAATCCATCTCCTTCTAGATGGCAGACAAAATGCGTGTTCCCGAAATATAAAAACTGCCATTAGTTAGTTCTCAGTGTGGGCAAAACCATTGCTTCATGGAAACATTTTTGTCATGGTCACCTTTTTGAAATGTTAGTATTCCATATACTGTGGTACTCTTGCATTTTCTCAGTGGTGTTTATAATTATATAGCAAACCTTTGAGCATAATTCGGTAATTCTCACTCTTTTCAAGCATCACTATTCTGAGTCATGCAATTTCTGTGCTATTTCATATCAAACATTAATCTTTCTCAGTTCAAGAATTTTTATCTGTTATATTACACTTTTTTATCATGGAAGTCAAAAACAGCTATTCATCTCTTAAAGATATCAAAGAGCCATAACTAGATGATGCCTCAGGAAAGCTCTGGGAACTGCTGCCTTTCTCCCTCAGTATAAGCAATGTATACTTTCTTGTTACAGTCACATATTAGAAGCAAAATATCCTTCTCAGACCTGGAAATCCAAAGCTTCTGCAGGCTTGTAATCCTTCACAATAGAGGCTATCCATGGCCTTCTGCAGACTTGTAATCCTTCACAATAGAGGCTAAGCTTTCATATGACTTTAGGGAGTAAAGATCAAAACTATTTTACCCAGTGTGAATAATCCTTACCAGTATTTATTTGCTTCACACATTCCCAAAGTAAAAGTAATATTTTCTGTAATTATTTGCCAAGATACACTTTTCCCAATTACTTTTGATGTAATATAGAGGCACCTGAATATGCTATGACATGTGCATTTCTTTTTGAAGCCTGACCCGAGCCCAAGGAAAGTTTCATACTGACTTCAGACATATGCTGAGTACTCACACCTCAAGTCATTTCCACCCATGTGTACTATAAGTGTGCCATATGTGTACCTCTGGAGAAAGGATTTGACAGCATGTGTCTTGTAGTGAATCCTGTCACCTGATAGGTTACTTCCCATGACCCCCTCCTTGCACAGCCTGGTGAGTGGCAGACTGGTGTGTCTCACTACTGAGTCACCCATAACTATGATGTTGGACTGCGTGGAATTTTGTCTAATGGACTTTTGAACTGAGACTCAGTGACTCTTAGATATATGTCTCACATGACAGTCTCACATACTAAACTTCTATTTCAATTAGCAAAACTTGGCTGTGCCCCCACATCCCTCAACTGGTTTACTTCATACCTAGCGAAAAACAAAAAGACAGCTTGGAAACACGAAAGCAAATTCTCTCTCAGTTTAATTCTCTTTCAGTTTAATGAAGCGCTTTTCGTCTTGCACATGTGGCAAGACTTCATCAGAAACTGAACAAACTTCAACACAAGCAATATATACACACCCTTTTTGTCACATGACACTTCTAATTAAAATATTGTGCCTTAAAGGCACATCCACATTATTGCTACTTAAAACATTTTTTTAAAAACAAATATGACTGACAATATTTTAGAACATCTCAACCCTTCCCTTCCTTCAGAATTTTTACCAGTAATGGTGATAGAAATATATATACAAACATACATATACTAACAATACTATAGCTCAAATTATTGTGTTGACTCTCAAAATATAATATTACTTAGTTAACTAAGAAGTCAGAAACTTACATATCCGAGTCAAATGAAGTCAGATATCACAAGTAGGAACACATTTTATAAAAATGCATACACACATTAACTTTTAAGCTTTTTCAACTTCAGTATACTGTTTAAAGATATTGTCTCATTCAAACCCGGGTAAAACATTGCCCCAGTGCGTATTTGCCAACTTAACTCAAGTTGCTCAAGTAAAAGTGTAAGCGGGCCCCCCCCCCCGACTATCATCAACAACTGAATCAATTGCTTTGAACAAAAATGAATGTTGTGGATAGGAAATAATGTGTCTAGCCAGTGCATTTTCTCTGTTAAGGGCCTTTATTTTATATAGATGTTCGTATACTCGTTCTTTTAACCTTCTATCCATTTTACCTATGTAAAACGCTGCACAGCATTGACACTGAGCTACATAAACCACAAACTTAGACTGATAAGTGTACTTCAATTTGATTTTAAAACTAATATTTTTAACTTCAATGTCTTGTCCTGTACTCATGTATTTACAATAGTTACACATTTCGCATTTGTAAATGCCACACTTCCATTGTGGGGTGTTTTTTTTATGTTGTAATAATTCCTTTACATTAGTCCCCCTCTTGTAAATAATCCAGGGTTTGCTTTTGACCTTGTAAGAAAGGTGAGGATCTCTCCTAATTATTTCCCAATTTTTGTTCAAAATTGACATTATTTCCCTTGCATTACTACTATAGGGTGTTATTAAACTTAAATGCCATACTTCTTTTTGTTGTAATTCTCTATCACTTATTATAACCCTTTGTAAACCAATGGACAAAATGGGTTTATACAACCCCTGTTCTCTCTTGTATTTTACTTCTTCAAGTAGACACTCAAAAAAGTCTACTGGATAACCTCTCCTAACAAACATTGACCTCAAATTATTACATTCATCCATGAAATCCTGGTCCAACGTGACCATACGGGCAGCTCTCACGAGTTGGCCCTTCACCACTGACTTCTTTTGGTGCCATGGATGGCAACTGCTAAAATGTAATAAAGAGTTTGAATATGTGGCCTTTCTATAAATTTTCACTACATATGCGTTCCTTTCCATATCTTTACTAAGATCCACATCCAAGTATGAAATCCTGGTCATTTCAAATACATAAGTAAAGGAAAGGAAATCTGTAGTGTTGTTAAGATAATCTACTAGTTTACTAGCTGCTTCCTTATTTCCTTCAAAAATGATAAAAATATCGTCCAAAAATAGTGTGTAGAACTGGATGTACTGTTTCACTTCTTGTTTACCAAAGATAAATTCTTGTTCCCATGAGGCCAATACCAAATTGGCATAACTTGCCCCACAGGGTGATCCCATAGCTATACCGGTCTTTTGAACATATAACTTATAATTACATAAAATGAAATTATTATACAAGATTATGTCAAGCATTTCCTCTATTAAAGCCACCTCATCAGAGGCTACTGCTTTAGCTCTCAGGTAACTACTGACTCGTTCAATGCCTTCCACATGGGGGATAGAAGAGTATAAATCTACCACATCCACTGTTAGGAAATTGAAGTCAGCATTGAATTCTAAATTCTTGATTTGTGACAAGAACGACCAAGAATCTTTACATATATATTTCTCTTAAGTTACATACTTCTTCAGCTTTTGGTCTACCCATTTTGCCAAAGGGTAAGTTATACTTGCCCTAGCATCCACCAAAGGTCACATAGGTGGATTATTCACATTTTTATGTAACTTAGGGATACCAAACAAAACAGGTATCCTTGGGGAAGGCATAGATAAATATCTAAACAAGTCAGTAGTAATCCTGGTTTCTAACAACATTTCATATAAATGAGACTTTATTTTACTATATGCTTGATTTAACTAATTACGTGAAACCAACTGATATGTGGGACTTCGGACTATTTGGTCCATTTTATTGACATAGTCCTCCACATTCATAACAAGCCCCCCCTCCCTTATCTGGGGCCATAATACGGACTGGGGCTTCTTGAATTAGTTGTAATATATACAGTTGTTCACTAGTAACATTTACAGATGAAACATTCTTCCTTTTATTCTGCTTATAATTACTACCCAACCCTAAAACATTGTATAAATCCAACTCACAAATGAGTTCAAAACATTGTAAAGTTGGGTGTAAAGGGGGACAAAAAGTACTTGAAGGATGTAATGCACTAGACTGAACCATAAGATTGTCAACAAAAAGCATAGACAAACTGAGTTTACGCACAAGTAATTTTAAATCAATTAAAGTTTTAACTAAGTCTGCTT
This sequence comes from Protopterus annectens, assembly GCF_019279795.1. NCBI lineage: Eukaryota > Metazoa > Chordata > Ceratodontiformes > Protopteridae > Protopterus > Protopterus annectens. The sequence continues at coordinate 127,837,806 of NC_056744.1, forward strand.
TTCTTGTGGGGACGAAAGTGTACCCCTTGGCTAATAGTTCCACCAGTGGTTGATCTATAGTAACATCAGAAAAATTGTAAATTTTAAAATATTTATCATTATTCATAAAGATGGTCTTTAGTCCAAACTCTGCAGCATTAGTTTCCGGGGAAGCTGGTGCAATAAGAGGTGGTATAATCTCCTGCATTTCCAATTCTTCCCTTTGTAGTTGTTGCTGGAATGAGGTTTCTTGTTCTTTGATCTCAGATTGCATTGGTTGGCTTGATGCTGAAAATTTTGGGCATTTGCTGATGTATTATTCACAATTGTCTGTTGGGGTAACATAGGTCCCTCACCTGATGGAAGTGCACTACTATCATTTGAGACAGATGGACCATGTGTTAATTCATTTCTGTTTGTTGTATTACACAAAAATACATTCATAGCAGCATTGCTGGATTTTGCTACTTGTGAACTTGGGGGTGGGGGGTAAGCATTCCCCTCACCATATGCTTTACGGTCTCTAGCTAGTTTTTTTACTTTAATTTCTCTAAATTTCATCATTTGTTGGTCTATACTGTCAAAAATTCTGTTGTAATCGAAAGCATATCTTGAAAAGTTTACATGACCCTTGATAACAGCATCTAAGCTAGTAGCGTCTTGTTGTAAAAGGTTAATAGAAGTCTCATAATGTTTAATCATCGGGTTTAACAGGGCAAGTCCCTGAATGTTAAACAACTCAATAAGTTCTTTATGAAACAATGAACCTGGCTCTAACCCCGTAGGTATTGGTGGGCACGCAAGCCTTTGGGAACAATGTTTTCATTGACACATTCACGCAAGTAGCAAAATCCAGCAATGCTGCTATGAATGTATTTTTGTGTAACACAACAAACAGAAATGAATTAACACATGGTCTATCTGTCTCAAATGATAGTAGTGCACTTCCATCAGGTGAGGGACCTATGTTACCCCAACAGACAATTGTGAATAATACATCAGCAAATGCCCAAAATTTTCAGCATCAAGCCAGCCAATACAATCTGAGATCAAAGAACAAGAAACCTCATTCCAGCAACAACTACAAAGGGAAGAATTGGAAATGCAGGAGATGATACCACCTCTTATTGCACCAGCTTTCCCGACAACTAATGCTGCAGATTTTGGACTAAGGAACATCTTTATGAATAATGATAAATATTTTAAAATTTACAATTTTTCTGATGTTACTATAGATCACCCACTGGTGGAACTATTAGCCAAGGGGTACACTTTCGTCCCCACAAGAAAAGCAGACTTAGTTAAAACTTTAATTGATTTAAAATTATTTGTGCATAAACTCAATTTGTCTATGCTTTTTGTTGACAATATTATGGTTCAGTCTAGTGCATTACATCCTTCAAGTACTTTTTGTCCCCCTTTACACCCAACTTTACAATGTTTTGAACTCATTTGTGAGTTGGATTTATGCAATGTTTTAGGGTTGGGTAGTAATTATAAGCAGAATAAAAGGAATAATGTTTCATCTGTAAATGTTACTAGTGAACAACTGTATTACAACTAATTCAAGAAGCCCCAGTCCGTATTATGGCCCCAGATAAGGGAGGGGGGCTTGTTATGAATGTGGAGGACTGTGTCAATAAAATGGACCAAATAGTCCGAAGTCCCACATATCAGTTGGTTTCACGCAATTAGTTAAATCAAGCATATAGTAAAATAAAGTCTCATTTATATGAAATGTTGTTAGAAACCAGGATTACTACTGACTTGTTTAGATATTTATCTATGCCTTCCCCAAGGATACCTGTTTTGTTTGGTATCCCTAAGTTACATAAAAATGTGAATAATCCACCTATGTGACCTTTGGTGGATGCTACGGCAATTATAACTTACCCTTCGGCAAAATGGGTAGACCAAAAGTTGAAGAAGTATGTAACTCAAGAGAAATATATATGTAAAGATTCTCGGTCGTTCTTGTCACAAATCAAGAATTTAGAATTCAATGCTGACTTCAATTTCCTAACAGTGGATGTGGTAGATTTATTCTCTTCTATCCCCCATGTGGAAGGCATTGAATGAGTCAGTAGTTACCTGAGAGCTAAAGCAGTAGCCTCTGATGAGGTGGCTTTAATAGAGGAAATGCTTGACATAATCTTGTATAATAATTTAATTTTATGTAATGATAAGTTATATGTTCAAAAGACCGGTGTAGCTATGGAGTCACCCTGTGGGGCAAGTTATGCCAATTTGGTATTGGCCTCATGGGAACAAGAATTTATCTTTGGTAAACAAGAAGTGAAACAGTACATCCAGTTCTACACACTGTTTTTGGATGATATTTTTATCATTTTTGAAGGAAATAAGGAAGCAGCTAGTAAACTAGTAGATTATCTTAACAACACTACAGATTTCCTTTCCTTTACTTATGTATTTGAAATTACCAGGATTTCATACTTGGATGTGGATCTTAGTAAAGATATGGAAAGGAACACATATGTAGCGAAAATTTATAGAAAGGCCACATATTCAAACTCTTTATTACATTTTAGCAGTTGCCATCCATGGCACCAAAAGAAGTCAGTGGTGAAGGGCCAACTCGTGAGAGCTGCCCGTATGGTCACGTTGGACCAGGATTTCATGGATGAATGTAATAATTTGAGGTCAATGTTTGTTAGGAGAGGTTATCCAGTAGACTTTTTTGAGTGTCTACTGGAAGAAGTAAAATATAAGAGAGAACAGGGGTTGTATAAACCCATTTTGTCCATTGGTTTACAAAGGGTTATAATAAGTGATAGAGAATTACAACAAAAAGAAGTATGGAATTTAAGTTTAATAACACCCTATAGTAGTAATGCAAGGGAAATAATGTCAATTTTGAACAAAACTTGGGAAATAATTAGGAGAGATCCTCACCTTTCTTACAAGGTCAAAAGCAAACCCCGGATTATTTAAAGAGGGGGACTAATTTAAAGGAATTATTACAACATAAAAAAACCACCCACAGTGGAAGTGTGGCATTTATAAATGCGAAATGTGTAACTATTGTAAATACATGAGTACAGGACAAGACATTGAAGTTAAAAATATTAGTTTTAAAATCAAATTGAAGTACACTTGTCAGTCCAAGTTTGTGGTTTATGTAGCTCAGTGTCAATGCTTTGCAGCGTTTTACATAGGTAAAACAGATAGAAGGTTGAAAGAACTAGTATAAGAACATCTATATAAAATAAAGACCCTTAACAGAGATAATGCACTAGCTAGACACATTATTTCCTATCCACAACATTCATTTTTGTTCAAAGGAATTGATTCAGTTGTTGATGATAGTCGGGGGGGCCCGCTTACACTTTTACTTAAGCAACTTGAGTTAAGTTGGCAAATACGCACTGGGGCAATATTTTACCCGGGTTTGAATGAGACAATATCTTTAAACAGTATACTGAAGTTGAAAAATCTTAAACGTTAATGTGTGCATGCATTTTTATAAAATGTGTTCCTACTTGTGATATCTGACTTCATTTGACTCGGATATGTAAGTTTCTGACTTCTTAGTTAACTAAGTAATATATTTTGAGAGTCAACACAATAATTTGAGATATAGTATTGTTAGTATATGTATGTTTGTGTATATATTTCTATCACCATTACAGGTAAAAATTCTGAAGGAAGGGAAAGGTTGAGATGTTCAAAAATATTGTCAGTCATATTTGTTTTTAAAAAAATGTTTTAAGTAGCAATAATGTGGATGTGCCTTTAAGGCACAAGATTTTAATTAGACGTGTCATGTGACAAAAAGGGTGTGTATATATTGCTTGTGTTGAAGTTTGTTCAGTTTCTGATGAAGTCTTGCCACATGTGCAAGACGAAAAGCGCTTCATTAAACTGAAAGAGAATTAAACTGAGAGAGAATTTGCTTTGGTGTTTCCAAGCTGTCGTTTTGTTTTTCGCTAGTTTGTCTTACTTTGGTTCCTGTCTGTTACTTCATACCTAGACAACAGACAACAATCTGTAAAATGGCATAACATCCAATCTGGTTACCTACCAAACAACAAAGGGGTCCTACAAGGATCCATTCTGGGCCCCTTACTTTTTAAGATTTTTATTAATGACCTCCACAAAGTCTGACAACTAGGTAAATTTATCCAATACACTGACGATTCAACTATAATCTCTACTTCAAACAATATCACTGACCTCCTCACAGTCACTCAAAATGCCTTTACAGAGATTGAATCTTGGCTAAATAACACTCAACTGCTACCAAATGGCAAAAAAAAAAAAACTTCTACTATTCTCTTCAAAACCTCCAGACATAGACTTCAAAATCTACGCTAATGATAAAACCAAAATAGAAACAGTAAAATCTACCAAACTACTGGGCATTACAATTGACAACAAACTCTCCTTCGAAACACACATTCTCAATGCAATAAAGAAAACACACTTTAAACTTGGCAAGCTTTATCATCATAAACTGTATATGGACAAAAACACCAAAATAAAACTGGCAAATACCTTACTTATCCCTGCCTTACTTTACGGTAGTGCTATCTTTACTAACCTCCACTCTTCCCTCAGCAACAAACTTCAGTCCTGTTATTATAAAATAGCTAAATTCGCCTCAGGAAAGCCTAACTGATTACACTACTCCCAAGTAATCACTGAACTCAACTGGTTGGATTTCCCTAACTATCTCTGTTATACCCAACTAATGCTAGCACATAAACTAATTTATAGACCAAATAACTGCCCAGCACTCTCATCAATAATACAAACTTATATTCCTTTGCACACCCTTATATCCTCCAGTAAATTACTACTAAGTGTAACCAAGCCCAATAAAAGAACTGGACAATGCTTGTTCTCACATAGCATTGCTAAGAAATGGAACTCCTTACCCTCCCACATTACCCAGATAGACTGCACAAAGACATACAAAGCGGTATTAAAAACTTGTAGGTATGAGAAGTCAGATTATGGAAGGGGTGAAGCTGGATAGTGCAATATAATCCAATGTAGTATCGCTCTGGATGAACTCCAAAATGAAAATCCAAATAAAGCGTACAATATTATGGTTCAAAAACAATTTATTGCAACAGGACAAGCGCTTTCGCTAGATGTAGCTTCCTCAGGTCACTTTAATGAATGCATAAAAAAGATCCTTCATTATATAAGGATACCAATTAATTAAACTAAAAGCAATTACAGACTTAAAAGGGAAACGTCATTTTATACATAGCAATTGTACTCATTATATATTAACCTAATAACTAGCAACACACTGTCTAAGACTAGCTAAGACATAGACAACAAATGCATAATGAAGTTATTAAGGCATAAATATATAGAAGTATAAGTAAGAATTCTCTGACTGAGGTTACGTATTACATTTAAAAATATATGTAAAAAATATATATAGAACAGTGTATATATATATATATATATATATAGTATGCTTATATAGATGTAAAAAAGTACATAAATATATATACATTAAACAAAGAATAAAAAATATATATATTGATCTGTGTGAGTAGGTATAGGCAGTTCAATGACATACATTCCCTTCACAAATCATAAATTCATAAATAAAGATAACAAACTTCCTAGCAACATATCATTACTGAGATTTGTTAAGATATTTCATTATGTAGTCGCTGCTTATAAGATTTTAGTCTCTAACAGAACAGATATAAAAAATTTATTAAACAGTATACACAAACATCCTAATTACCATAAAAAGTGTTAAAAATATATATATAAAATATAAAAAATATATAAAATATATATATAAAAAATATATATGTATGTATATATTCGGGAGATATATAGATATTAAGGGTAGATGTCGAACATTCTTGTGTGAAAAAATGCTTGCTTCAGTAATGAATGGATATACACATAATGTTATATCAATAAAATAACTTAGCGTGTTAGAAGATATTGAACGTATATATGAAAGAATATGAGTATATGTACAGATAAATTCTTACTGACTGTATGAGTATGCTTATACATTACCAAGTGATTCTCTCAAGTATTATAATCACTTGATGTTTCTTCATTTCCTGAGCCTAGGTTTAATTGATGCTCTCTCATTTAAACCTGACCCATTATCCGCCCTTAGTCGAACAATCCAGTCACTCTCTCTACTCTCAGTATTACTTCTAATATCACCACCTCTCATGCTAGGTTCTAACACTTCAAGGGCCCTAAACAAAAACGTGTGCGTATTGTCATACGCACTGACATGTTTGGCTAGGGCATTATGTGGTGACCCTTTCCTAATGTGATACACATGCTCTCTTATCCTATCTCTGAATTTCCGATTGGTCTTTCCCACATAGAATTTCCTACAGGCTTGACAGACTGCAAGATAGATCACATTGCTTGTCATGCAGTCTGCAGCAACTGTAGTGTAAAAGGTGCGTTGTGTATCAGGGTGTACAAATTCAGATTCAGTATCAATATAATGACAAAAGTTGCATTGTCCACACGGAACAGTGCAATTAATTGTCTTCTCAATTTTCCTTTGTTTTGAGTAGCATAACATTCTTTTGAGGTTCTTCTTATTCCTATATAGAAATTTCGGCTGTTCACCAACTATTTCCTTGAGGTCATTGTCAATCTGTAGAACTCCCCAAAATTTACTAATTATATCCCTGATTTCAGAGTGGTCAGAGGTATAAGTTGTCATGAATTTCATAGTAGGTGTAGTAGTGGATGACTTCTCTTCCAATGGACGGCTCCGGGCTACGGGTCCAAAATATGGCATTGCTGTGGTGAGCCTTAAATCTGATATATTCTGCATGTTATTATTCACCTCATTAATATCATAGCCTCTGTTGATCAAACGGCCTCTCAGACTTTCTAATTCCATAGAGAACCCTTCTTCAGTGGGGTTCAGGCGTGAGGCTCTAATAGCCTGGCCTTTAACTATGTTCTTAAACACAAAGGAGGGATGCATGCTAGATCTTAATAACAATGAGTTGCTATAACACGCTTTCCTAAAGACACCTGTGTTAATCAAGCCATTGGGCAATCTCTCTAAGGACAAGTCCAGGAACTCAATCCTATCTTTTGAGAAATTCATAGTGAATTTTAAGTAGGTGGTCAGACTATTCATTTCACCCAATAGTAGTCTTAATCGTTCTGGTGTCCCCTTCCAGAGAATAAAAACATCGTCCACAAATCGTCGATAGAAGACTACTCCTTCTATAAATACTTCATTGTGAAACAGGACAGTTTCTTCCCAGTGGGCCAAGAACATATTGGCATAGCTGTTGGCGCAGGGTGTCCCCATTGCTACGCCATCAACCTGCTTGTAGATGGTTTCATCAAATATGAAGACATTATTCTCTAATATTAGTTCCAGAAAATGCACAACCAAATCTATCTTGACATCACTGTAGTCACTGTGCATTCGTAGATATTCAGTCACATAGACAAGGCCAAGGGTGTTGGGGATTACAGTAAACAAAGATTGAATGTCAAGAGTGACAAATAAATAATTATTCTGATTAACGTCATTCTTGATACTTTCATACAAGTCTAGCAAAAATTGCTTGGAGTCTTTTAAAACAAATCTATTAGTGTTCAAAATAGGTCTCAGGTTTTTCTCTATGTATACTGACAGGTGTTCTGTGACCCAGTCACGACCTGATACTATGGGTCTCATCGGTGGGTTCAGAGAATCCTTATGAATCTTTGGGAGTCCATGTATAACAGGGATCAGTGGTTCTTTAATAATTAAGTATTCATATAGATCCTTCTCTATCAAACCACTCTTATAAATGTCCAACAGTGTGTTCTTAATAGATCTCATGATGTCCATAGGTACATTCTGTGCAATCTCTTCATAGAAATTATCAGTCAACATATCTTTCATAGAGCTATAATAGTGTGTTGTATTCATGACCACTAGTCTACCACCCTTGTCAGCAGGTCTAACAACTATTGTGTCGTCACCTTGTATTTTCTTCAAACTAAGCCTTTCACTATGTGTGAGATTATCTTTCTTGTACCATTTCTTTTCCTTATTCTCATTATAATAATACTTATATAATTCCTCTTCTGTTAGACGTTGGAAGGTCTCAATTAAGGGATGATTAATGGGAACATATTCACTTAGATTTTTGAACATAAATTCCTTATTGGTTTGATCTCTGGTAGTATTGCCTTTATAAAGTAGCTTTAGCATAACATTTCTACAAAATACCTTTAAGTCTACCATAGTCTCAGTAATTACACTTCTACTTTTAGGTATAAAGTTCAGCCCTTTGCTCAATAGTTTTAGGTCATCACAATCTAGTATTCTGTCAGATAAGTTATACACTAACGTCTGTCTTTGTTCCACATTCTCTTCAGGGTTTGATCCTGTGGTGGATCCTCTGATAATTTCCTCTTCTGCCGTCCACGACTCATTGAGCGTGCACGTCTGGGGCCTTTCTCTAACCTGATAGGTAGGGGAAAAGAAACATTCAATCCTGCCTCAGGTAGTGGGTTCACTAATGTGCTCTGTACCTTAGGTTTAACAGAAGCATCTATTCTATGATCTTCGGTGACTGGTTTGTTCCTGACAATCTGTACCTTTGGATAGAGATTTGTCTCAACAGTCATGCTTGGGTGCATTATGTGAATCACATCATTTGAGTCATTACTCACAACAGTGTTAGATATAGTATTGGTCATATTTCCAGAATCAACATTATTACCAGGTGCATTTTGTGAAACAGCTATGTTTTCATCTGTGTCACAACCTTGTATCACTATCCGTTCATCCTCTTTATCATTAGCTTTACCCTTAGTACCATTATCCATTCTGGCAAAATCACTGATATTATTCACATTCTCTAAACTATTATTTATGCAGACATTTTCAACAGATGAAGTAGTTACAGAGTTTAAAATATCTTGGTTAGGAACCCTATGATTCCTAAAAACATTTCTACTGGTGCTTTTGGCACCTAGAATATTACTAGAATCAGTATTATTACCAATATTATTAACATGGTCAACATTGTTGTTATCAGTGCTACGTCCATACCTAGGCCAAGAAAAGACTTGGCCTAATTTAAAATCATTAAGGTCTCTAATTATTTTATGCCTTTTCTGTTGTGTCAATTTACGTTCAAAGGCCAGTACACTATCTAAAAGATTTTCAAATAGCCGTTGAACAGTACCTTGTGCAAAGTCACGAAATATCACAGACTGTTTATCATTAATTTCCTCCATTAGCGCTTTCTCTTCTGGCGCAAAAAAGTTTATTAATAATTCCAGGTATCTCCTGCTCGTGTCTAAATTCAGCTTCTGCCATGCGGTTAGAAGCTCAGGATGCTCGCGACCCTGGCTCGGCATATTAAATATGCGCAAGCCTCGAGGCACAATGTTTTTGTCAATGCAAAACTGCAGGTGCAGGCGTTGCGCCTGAAGCCTCTTTAATTTAAAGAAGCTTCTCTCGATGTCTTCAAGAAGCTTGTGGAGCCTCTCCATATCGGCATTCACAGCGATGATGTCATCTTTAGGTGCTAGGCATTCTAGCTGCCAAGCCGAGAAGGCAGTACACTCCAAATACTGTCGGAATCGTTTCAGCAAGTCGGCGTTCCTCTGGTGTTCACCTCGAGGGACGTAATCTAATTCAATATTGGCCATTGCTCAAAACACAAAAACCAGGTAGAAAACACACGTCGATGATCAATGCAATAGTTCTCGCTTGATAATTACAAGTTCAGAGAGATATAAATGCAAGTGTTAACTGTCCGCTCCTGCAGGTGGATTGAAAAATAAAAGTGAGATAAATCCAAAGTAAAAGTACAATCCCCCTTGCAGGTAAACACTCCTTCCAATGGTTTAAACAAATAGGTATGAGAAGTCAGATTATGGAAGGGGTGAAGCTGGATAGTGCAATATAATCAGTATCGCTCTGGATGAACCAAAATGAAAATCCAAATAAAGCGTGCAATATTATGGTTCAAGCAGGACAAGCGCTTGTAGCTTCAGGTCACTTTAATGAATGCATAAAAGATCCTTCATTATATAAGGATACCAATTAATTAAACTAAAGCAATTACAGATAAAAGCGTCATTTTATACACTCATTATATATTAACAATAACTAGCAACACACTGTCTAAGACTAGCTAAGACATAGACAACAAATGCATAATGAAGTTATTAAGGCATAAATATATAGAAGTATAAGTAAGTATATATATATATATATATATATATAGTATGTAAAAGTACATAAATATATATACATTAAACAAAGAATAAAAAATATATATATTGATCTGTGTGAGTAGGTATAGGTATAGGCAGTTCAATGACATACATTCCCTTCACAAATCATAAATTCATAAATAAATAAAGTAATGATATGTTGCTAGGAAGTTTGTTTTCTTTATTTATGAATGAATTTATGAATTGTGAAGGGAATGTATGTCATTGAACTGCCTATACCTACTCACACAGATCAATATATATATATTTTATTCTTTGTTTAATGTATATATATTTATGTACTTTTTTACATCTATATAAGCATACTATATATATATATATATACACTGTTCTATATATATTTTTTACATATATTTTTAAATGTAATACGTCAGTCAGAGATTTCTTACTTATACTTCTATATATTTATGCCTTAATAACTTCATTATGCATTTGTTGTCTATGTCTTAGCTAGTCTTAGACAGTGTGTTGCTAGTTATTAGGTTAATATATAATGAGTACAATTGCTATGTATAAAATGACGTTTCCCTTTTAAGTCTGTAATTGCTTTTAGTTTAATTAATTGGTATCCTTATATAATGAAGGATCTTTTTTATGCATTCATTAAAGTGACCTGAGGAAGCTACATCTAGCGAAAGCGCTTGTCCTGTTGCAATAAATTGTTTTTGAACCATAATATTGTACGCTTTATTTGGATTTTCATTTTGGAGTTCATCCAGAGCGATACTACATTGGATTATATTGCACTATCCAGCTTCACCCCTTCCATAATCTGACTTCTCATACCTATTTGTTTAAACCATTGGAAGGAGTGTTTACCTGCAAGGGGGATTGTACTTTTACTTTGGTATTAAAAACTTACCTCCTTGACAATCTCACATGCCAGTGTGAATCAAGCAAACCTCCATAAACCAGCACTGCTTAATACTCACCCAGTTCCACAGGCCCTAAATAACTCTTACCCAGACAGCATCAGTCTTATACTACTATTACTGCTGTAACTGATTTTCAGCAGGAACTGCCATGTTTTTTTTTTCTTGCTATGCCAAAAGTAACAACTCAGAATTATTGTAATACACTACCAACTGTTTATCAAAGTTTATAGAAGTTCTGATTACTCCAAGTTTAATATTGCCTATATATGGTTTAATTTTTTAATCTTGTAACATTGTTTAATTTGATACTTGAAAGTTGTTTGTCATCTGTCTATATCTTATTGTTTAATTGTGGAGCTTTTGTCCCCGGGCCTCCACGGAAAATGGATTACTTACCCAGTGGACTTTCCCGGTTAACAAATGTCAATAAATAATATGTCATATGCTGAATGCTGCCTGTGATATGTGTTTATGAGGTTGCTGAGGGTGCTTGCTTCTTAGCTTACCTTTAGGAGGCCTTTGTGGTTTAGGTAGGTCACTTTTAAGGCGCTCAGCATATGTAGGTCTATGTGCTTGGTCTGAGCTGTGTGTGATTAATTTAGTGTGTTGTTATGTGGTACTGACAATCTGCTTGCTATTTGTAGTGGCTACATGTGAAAGCTTTGCCTCCATTAACATTATATAACTACATCTCTCACTCACTGTGTCAGTTTGTTTAAGTTGTAGGTGGTTGTCAGTAAACATAAAATAATTGCTACATTGTCTCTGGATGCTCATTTCAACCAAACTGGCTACAGGGATAGCTGGAAAGTGCAAATGCATAATTCCCACTTGTTTAATAATGTGGATTGTGGCAAAGGAGTGAGGTGACACTACTGGGGTTAATAGTGATTTACTGGAGTGCTGCCTGTCTAAAACAAACAACCTATATATAGTGCAAGGTTAAACATGTGCGAGATGAGCAGCAGCTCGTAAACATGGTACAAACAACCTATATACTGTGCATGGTTAAACATGTGTGCAACATGAGCAGTGCCTCGTAAACATGCTACAAACAACATATATATAACGCATGCTTAAACATGTGTGCAAGATGAGCAGCACCTCATAAACATGGTACAAACAACCTATATACAGCGCATGGTTAAACATGTGTGTGAGATGGGTAGCAGCTTGTAAACAGGGTACAAACAACCTATATACAGCGCATGGTTAAACATGTGTGCGACATGAGCAGCGCCTCGTAAACATGGTACAAACAACCTATATATAGTGCATGGTTAAACATGTGCGAGATGAGTAGCACCTCATAAACATGGTACAAACAACCTATATACAGCGCATGGTTAAACGTGTGTGAGATGAGCAGCACCTTGTAAACATGGTTAATTTTTAACAGAGCAGAAAAGTAAAAAAAAAATCCTTAAATTCCTAAAACTGATGGAGGAACTTTGTCAAAAATTAAATGTGTGATTTGCATCAGGTGGTCTGTCTGACTCCTGCAGTTTTGATGAAGCAGTGATACAGCTATAAAAACATCTGAAAAATCCTCAGAATATGAGAATTGTCCTATATGAAAGACAACTGTTTCGATATGCATTGTCACATCTCTCACCTAGGCTCTTATGGGGATCAGAGAGTCCCACAATGCACTATTCAGGGATAATGAACAAATGGTTATCATGGCTAAATTGTGGATTCCATGAGCAGAGTCACTGCAGTCAACAACCTCAGTGATGATTATAGTAAGTTTAATTGCTCAGTGAGCAAAACAAATCCCTTTTCTTGTTGTGGGGCTTGGTTCCCTCTAACAAAAGTATGACCTTTTCTGTGTTAATTAAATGTAGTATCATACAAAGTCATGAGTTCTTTCCAGGATGACGTCTGACTTTGTGGTTTTCGAATAACTGTCCAAAATGTGGTTTCTACCACAGCAACAGAAATTGGAATGAATCCAAGATACTTGTGTGAGGTTAGAACCACAAGTCGCCTGTGAGGCATAAGATACCTTATATTTAATATTGAAAATTGTGTCTTAAGGTTTAATTTCTTAAATTCTGTTTTTTCAGCTATGTTTTATTAAAGTGTTGTTACTTTAAAATATTCCTTAAGATACTTTAATGCATGTTATTAAAAAAATAAAAGTAATTTGACATTTTTATACCAGTGAGCAGTAGTTTGATAAATCCTTCTTTTTAACACTTTGTGCCTTTCAGATTTTTAGTAAGACTGCAGGAGTTAAACGCGCCATGACTGCTGAGCACCTCTTACTTTTACTGTGCCCACTAACAAAGATACATTTCTTTTAACATTCCTTTTGGTTATTATTACTTTTAAGGTACTTAGGCTGTGCAATGGTTTATAACACTGATCCAAGCAAGACGAGTTACCTTGTAAACTATTTGTATTTGCTCCTAAATCCATAGTACCCTGCAGCTGTAAGATAATAGATGATGTTGGCCTTAAACAACATTGCATCGGTCAGGGGAACATAAAATAAACCAATGACAGAGTATTTAGAATCTGATTCAGTTGAAATGTTATAAGAACAAATGAAGATTAGTTTTCTGCCTGTGGCTGTTTTCAGCTACAGAGGCCAATGACATATGAACAGCTCTGCAAATGAAAGTCTGATCACCATACCCGCAGCAATAGAGGTATGATGCTGCATTGCAACCACACTTATTGCTAAGTAAACAATACAAGGCAAGTGCAGGACGCACTGAAGAAAAAACAGACAATAGATATGAAGAGTGTTAGTTTCTCATTTTTTTAATTTTGCCTCAGACTGAGAATAAATTTCATGCATTTTATAGGTCAAGCCAAAAGGAAGTTGTGCAGGGAACACCCTCGAGGCCAGCAGTAACATCAATTACATCAGTGCTGTTAGTCCTTAATATTTTTTGACTTGTCAGTAACAGTTGTATGTCTAGCATTCAGAGAATCTATTATTTTTTAGTTTGTAGATTCAAATGTAACTTCATATATTATTAGGCATTGTTTAACTAGTATGTCTCTGACATATAATACTAAGCTCTTAGTGCCTTGTCATTTTAATTCTGCCTGAAGTAAGAGGAGATTACATTAATCTTATGAACAGTTTCTGAATTCTGCCATAGTGTTGCTAGGGAGCTTTTGTAGAGAGTTGTCAAAATGAAACAACATTTTCCCAGACTTTTCAAGTAATTTCTATCTTTTCATGTCTGAGTTTCTAGAAATCCTGTGGAATGACATCATGTTTATTTTAGCATATTACATTTGTTTTCTGACCTCATTAGGATAATTAAACCTTTGATAAAATATCTCGGTATGATTTCCCTATTGCTCTAATTTTCTCAACTGTATAACAAAAGTAATTAAAGCCAAGTGCCTCCAAAAATCATGCTATGGCAGAAATGCAAGTTTTGTAATATAGCAGAAATGCTTATAAGCCATTCAGCCATAATAGCCAACACTCTGTTTATGCAGCACAATTATACCATAATTTAAAATAGAATTGATTATGCAAGTTTCTCATTTAGAAATTGTAAAACTGAAGATTTTTAGTGGTAATTGTATGGTTAGTCCACTGAACCCCAGATGATCAGTGGCTCATGCTATCAATTTTTTTCAAACTTCTTGCAGGGTTTTGTGACCTCGAAGTATGTTATAATAAGTAAGGATGTGCGAGGACGAGGGGGCATTCAAGACTCCCTGCATGGGGGCTTACCCCTACTTCAGCAAGGACTATTGTCATTTTTTATTTGTGAAAATTTGAAGAATGCTCTGCTGATCAACAAGGACTTATATATTTTCCCAGGGAGGCCTAGAGTTTGTTGAATCACAGGGTCATGTGATATGTGACTTGCCAAACTGAATTCATCAAATGCAAGCTATCAACTCTGAAATGGGAGATCTTGCCTCTCCTGCAGGACCCATGTTAACATCTACTTTCATGTAGTGTGATGAAGAGGGTCAATGACTTTTTGATGTGTATGTGTGCCCTTTTTTTAATCAAATTCCAGTTTAATGGTACTGCAGCTTGATGAAATGACACAAACTCTTGTACCATATCCTTCACATGCTCACTTTAGGTTTAGTACTTAATTTCAACAATTCTAGTATGGCTCTCAAGCACTTGAAATATTTTTAAAAGGGTAGAGCCAGTCAAAAGTCCAATTGCTGTTTAACCTAAAATCAATGAATTCTCTTTCAACATTTCACATCTTTCAGCCTGTAATGTCTTCATGTTACTCTAGGACATGATACTATCATCTCTGCGACGTAAGGGTACCAGTGTTTACTGCCACTTACTGTTAATCCCTTCATGCATTCTTCTGCAGTCAGAATATAAAAGCACTGACACAGCTCCTCTTGTTCAGTTTTCACAATAGTCTTGTCATTGTTACAGCCTCCAGATGTATTATTTAGATTTAAGGCAGAAATGTACAAGACCTAGGAACGTATTACAAACATGAGTGTAGTACAAAAACATGCCATAATATGGAATTATTTGAAACACAACTTTGTTACAACACTGAAATGTAGAAAGCACCATTGTAGTTGTATATACTTGCCTGATTTTTGTAATATAAGAACACAAATAACAATACTGTAGCATTTGGACTACTTAACCATAATACCATACAGCAGTCAGACCTCAGATAAATGCATAAAATGCTGCAGTAACAAACAAGCTTCTGATTTTTTCTAATTCCTCTCAACTGTCATTGGTTTTTCAGGGATGTTCATAATTCTGGTTCAAAATGCTGTTCTGCCACTCATAAAATCTGACAAACTTTACACAAATGATGCTTTACAGTGAAAAAATAATGAAAACTGATTCAGTTACAGACTTTGTTTACCTCAGAAAATGCATGACAAATCAAAACTTCTTATTCTACTGGCTTTATTTAAAAAGTGTCCATGATATGGATCTTTGTCCCTGAATAATTTTGGCTTTATCCCTAATTCTGGAGATAAGAAGTCGAAAGTTATTATGCTGTTTCCCATGTGAGGGTCTGAGTAGAATGATTATGTCAGGAGAAAGGTTTCACCCCCATATACCCCATCTTATAGAATGTTTTTATCACCGAGTCAACTCAGCTCAAAGGTATGAAAAATCACTCAGTCCTTCCACATGTTCAGCCTCCATATGCCAATCATTTGAATTTAGGAGACTTACTTAGTCTTACATTACCCCTTTAGAAGACAGTCCTAGAACCTAACAAGTCCACACTGCATCCTGTTCTTCTCAGATAGGTTCATAGGTAAGTATTAGGTAACTGTCCTTGTGAACCCTTTTAAACCTAGCCAGTTTCACTTTTTGTGCTTGAATTAACCTAATCAATTTGGTAACAGATTGGCCTTACCCATCCCATGCTCAATGATTATATATTACCCCTAATGATAGGAACTGGGATCATACTGACCCATCCCATGCTCGATGATTATATATTACCCTTAATGATAAGAACTGGGATCATACTGACCCATCCCATGCTCGATGATTATATATTACCCCTAATGATAAGAACTGGGATCATACTGAGCCATCCCATGCTCGATGATTATATATTACCCCTAATGATAAGAACTGGGATCATACTGACCCATCCCATGCTCGATGATTATATATTACCCCTAATGATAAGAACTGGGATCATACTGACCCATCCCATGTTCAGTGATTATATATTACCCCTAATGATAAGAACTGGGATCATACTGACCCATCCCATGCTCGATGATTATATATTACCCCTAATGATAAGAACTGGGATCATACTGACCCATCCCATGCTCGATGATTATATATTACCCCTAATGATAAGAACTGGGATCATACTGTACATAATTTGAAGGGAACCATGCAGGGGACAAAGCATTCAAGAACTGCTTCTGTCCATTAGTAGCACAGGGGACAGTTTTTGGGTACATTTTATAATTCCCATCCATATATTCAAGCTGCATATGAATATGGACAGGGATGAACTTAGTTTTATGTGGATGAGGGGTCTCTTACAGAGCAGCGGTATCCTCTGCGAGATATACCTGTCCCTGTGAGATATTCCTGTCCCTGTAGATCAGCAACCTACTGCCTTGTCTTTCTTTACTTGCAGGTACAACCATTCACAACTACTTTAAACATCTCCTGCCTAGGAATTTAACAAAAATTTGAAGATTCTGCATACTAATCTGACTTGTCATTTTGCCATCACATTGGTTGTATTATTCTTGCAGTTTTTTTTAAAGATGAAGCCATAATTTCACTCATATTGTGTATGCTTTAGTTATCAAAGCTAATCACTCAACTTATTTTTCCCTTTAATTCAACACCATTATTTCAAAATGTAATGAGAACATTATTTCAGTAATTGGGTTTACTATCAAAATCTCACACCTGCAATGTGTGACTGTTCATGTTTCTGACCTAAAATGTCGGAAATCAAATAAACGAGCAAGAACATGACTGGACAAGGTATTTAAGTAAAGCTGACATCTCAGGAATGTCGACTTTACTGAAAATGCCACTCATCAGGTCATGCACTAAGAACGTTTTGCAGGGGGGCAAGACCCCTGCACCCCCCTTGTGGGGGACTGTGCCCCCACACCCACTGCTACTTATATATACAAACTCTGAGATTGTACTACAGTGAGGGAAAGGGCATTCGCTGTTGTGGTATCAAAATTTTGTTTTTTAATTATTTGAAATGTTGAAAGTAACCATTAGAGTTTTCCTGTCTGCACATTGTCTAATGGCATTTTGATAGTAAGCCCAGTAATTGAACTGCCTCTTCCAATGCTTCACAACTGTGACCAAGTCTGTCATTTCTATAACTGCCATTTCGTCTGTCAGGGAAAGGGCTAATTATTTCTTTGTAGTTATTTTACTTCACCTGATGCCTGTTTCACACACACACACACACACACACACACACACACACACACACACACACACACACACACACACACACACACACACACACACACGCACTTGCATGTGGTACCAAAACTCAAGACTTCTCAGTAGGGCAGAGCTGCACTATTAGGCAACAATGAATTGGGACAGCCTTACCTAGTAATGCAAAGCAACTTGTGTGGCTCTGCATAATAGGCAACTGTCTATGAATGCCACCCTTGGGGAAAGTAAAGAATCCTAGTATTGTCTCTGAAAATCAGTGGAGATACAAGATAAGTGTAACCTTGCTGTGTCATATGGAGCATGTGTTGACTTACTGAAATGTATAAATATTGAAACACAGTTGATCAGTGAGGGCATGTTGAAAATCTGTTTACCAAAACATCAAAAACATCAAAACAAAAATGTCTGCACAATGAAAGCAAGCAGTGTCATTTTGCAATCAATTAACCAAAATCCCACCACTAAATTCACACACAGTTTGTCTGTATAATGTTAGTTTTACAGAAAGAGCTTTTCTAAGGTATGGTGTAGGGCTGGAGTTAGAGTCAGGGGCAGAGTTAGGGTCAGCACCCGGTAGTAAGAATGGGCAGGGGGTCTTTTCTCGAGGTTGTACTTATTTATAGACGGGAATTCTCTTCTATTTAAGTACTGCACCTATTAGGGGGTAGCATTTTGTCTCTATGAAAGTTTGTTATAGATGGGGTGCAGAAAGACTGTAAAATGTATTAAGAAATTACTTAAGTTTGGCAGACTAAGTCACAAACATGACTGATAAAGCAATACGTTTGTTTAACCTTACACTGACCATGCCTTCAAACTGATATGGATGATTTGTGTGAGGAAATTAGAAAAGCAGCACATTTTTGTGATTTAGACACACACACACACACACACACACACACACACACACACACACACACACACACACACACACACACACACACACACACACACACACACACACACACACACACACACACACACACACACACACACACACACACACACACAGCTAATGTTTTTGTTTTGCTCTCTAATTTGAAAGAACACACATAAAGAACAGTTAATCCAAAAAGCTGAAGTAGTTATAGTTTTAGAGACTGTTTTTTTTACAAATCTCAGTTGACTCAGACTTTTCCATTGAATATATTACAATTTGACATTTAATGAGAAATAAGGTGGTAAGTTCGCCCACATGCCTTAATTTAAATATTCATACTGTGCATTTCTTGTACTAATATAACCTACACCAATTTCATATAAATTTGGATTACTTTCTATCCAGGAAAAGGAAGATGATTTGTACTTTGTGCAGACGTACTTTATTTCTGGTTGTCTGCTTTTCAGACTTTTTCATGCTGTATAGCAGTAATGATGAAAAAAGAAAACACTGACCATGGCAATTGATCCAGGACCTTTAATAAGTCACTTAATAGGAATTAAGCACTTTTGTTCTCTAAGGTAGCACTTCATCAGAATGGTTTCCTGAGGGGGAAAACCCCCACTTCCTTTATAATAATTGTTTCACATGAGAAGACAGGTCCTACTAATAAATTAATATGCGACTATTAAAAATGTTCATAAGTAGATTAAGAAAATAAAATAAAATCGACTCAAATGTATTACTAACAACTAACTTGTCCACCACATTAAATTAATGTTATTTGCAGTCCTTGGAGCATAACCTGCTTTTATGTACTATAATAGTTAAAGAAAAAGTTGTATAGGAGAGCTAAGTGTTTTACAGCTTTGAAAGCTGTAACAACCTTAACAATGCTCCACAGAGAGTCACCACCATAGGAAACTGCTGGGAAATGCAAAGACCTTTAAAACATGTTAACACTTCATTTGTCTAAAAAGGAAGAAGTGAATAAAATGTTTACTGCTTTAAAGGTCTTTTTAGTTGCTGTCCCCATTCTGTGGTGGTCACTAACAGCTGTTAATTCATTAGAATAGAGCTTAACATTGGTATGGGATGTTTAAAGAAAAGCTTGTTAGGCACCATTCTGGCATCATAATGGTGCTTAACAGGGTTGTTTTTTATTCAGATGCGGATCATAATTACTACTCTCTGTAAGCTGTGATATTAACATCTTACATATTTTGTAGTAATGATGTTAACAGTGATGTGTTTTCAATAATTATGCAAGTAACTTGTGAAGGGTTTACAAAAATTCAATTTAGACAATGAGAAAATTGGTTTGTTAAGAACTGCCATAAGGCAACGATGCTTACATGAGCTACTAAGCTTGTGAGTCGGACTCTTACCATTTTTCTTATCATCATGATATGCATCCAACCACTGGTAGCTTTATATAAGAAGGAGCAGTAATTAACACCCGCCTAGGGCTGTTATGAGGCCCGATGCCGCAGTTATACAATAACAACAATGGAATGGTTGCATATATGGTGCTATCCTCTCAGCTCTCATGGGTCGCTATAGATATGTGCAAGGATAAGCAGTTCTGTTTGCATCACTGAGTAAAATACTGCAGCGTACACTGCTAGTACTATGCTTACATGCAGGCAGTCATTGATGTGTACTTCTCAGCATTCACTGTTGCACACTGTGGGCATAATACACCTTATGTGTATGCAGCACAGCATACTCTCAGTGCCAGACATATACACATAAAATTAGTTTTGTACATAGTTGCATACTGCACCATAGCATAGTGTCAGTGCTAAGTTGGCGCATATACATGCATATCTGTACTTCTCTGAATACAATCCTGCAAAGTGTATTATCAGTTTTAGGCCTATATACATGACTATAGCCATGTACATCTTTGTGTATGCTGCACATTACAATGTCAGTGCTAGACATATATACATGAATATATATGTGTAAATGCCTGTGTATTCTGCACCACAGCATAATTCAGTGCTAGGCCTGTATACATGCATACATGTATACATCTGTGAATGTCTCTGAAAACAATATTGCACAGCATGTTGTCAGTGCTAGATCTATACACATAAATATATTTGTATACATGTTTCTGTATGCTGCTGCATACTATATTGTCAGTGCTAGGCCTACACACACACACACACACACACACACACACACACACACACACACACATATATATATATATATATATATATATATATATATATATATATATATGCATGCATACATACTGTATATGCATCTATATATATCTTTGTGTATGATGCACAGCATATTATCAGTGATAAGCCTGTACACACATACATACATCTGTGTACACATCTGAATACAGTGCTGCAGAGCTTGCTGTGATTGCTAGCCCTGTACACATACATACATCTGTGCACATCTCTATGCATGCTGTTCCACAGCACATTACTAAGACTAGGCTCTCCCACATACATACATTTTGTCTGCCTCATTAATTTGGATCTGCAAAATAAATAAGCAAATATGAGCTCATTGAGCCGGATCATGAGTGAAAAATCAGAAACATCATCCTCACTACCTTCGTAGAGACGTAAAGCTGTAAGACCCTGAAGACCTGAGTTCAGTTAGGGGCTTTGGAGCTTGATGGCATAGACTGGGTTGTAGGGGTGGTTAATGGCCAGTTTTACTGCCACTTCCTGATACAATCCCTGATGGAGGGCAATGAAGCAGTTGATGAGAGGGGGCCAGTGCAGGGACAATGTAGACTTGGCCACCAAAGATGGTGATAGTTGCCCTTGACCCCAAGAGCAGGGAACATGACTTGAGATGTTAGAAGAGCATAGGCCATCCCTACAGTACTGTAGCTTCCCATGTCACCACCCCTATCACCCCATACCAGGGTTAGGACCATTCGCACAAAATGGCTACATTGCTGGGATGCTTGAAGGAGCACCAAACATTTCAGTGTCTGCTTGGATGATGTCCCCTTCAGATAGCACTCATCTGAGATTAGATCCCCACCCCTAGGGAATGAAGGGGCTTGAGTCCAATAGCTACAGGCCCTATGGTCAGCAAGGCAGAGGGGGAAGCACATGAAAAAATTAGGAAAATCAGAGGTTAGACACATGGTCACCTTATTCACCTTACAAAAAACTATAAGAAAACATTATGCAGATTTATGGTGCATGCAATTTGATTAGAACCTAATGCATTCTACCTAAGTAAATAAATAATTCAGACCAGACTGACAACTGGTCTGTCTGTCTCCATTCACTTTCTTCGTTGTTAGTAGTAATCTCTTAAGTTTCCTAAACAGCTTCTGTCCGGCCACATTCCATCTCATGTCATACATTACACTTACAAGAAGTAACTCTCACACATCCTAGAATCATGAACTAGTATATAATTAGAGTAATAAAAAAGATCCCCATGTGCTTGAAGTTTTAGTTAAACCCTGGCTAACCTCTGTCATGCTGTGGTTATGGGATTAGACCACTCAGCTCTTCACAAAAGAAAACAAAAATGTCTGCAATGAAAGCTCAGACTGAACTTCGATTAATACTGCAAAGGCTGTAGTTAAATGTAAAAGGTGATAATTATTGTTACAGGCCACTCTTAGAATCTCTTTGTTGCACTCCAGTGTTGCTGCACACATATTATGTTGTTATTTTATTAAAAAATAATCCTAGAACATAGACCTGTAGAGTAACACAAGAAGGTGCTAAAACTAATGATACTAATTAGATATATTTACACATCATATCAATCAGTACTTTTTTGCCTTTAAAAACAACAAATTTATGAGTTTTATGGACTCATTTTAATCAATAGAGCATTAATCCTTAAGGTATTTATTTATTTATTTTATTTTACCTTTGTTGAGTGGGATAGTCCGACTGGATGCATGTCCATTTTCAGCGGAGGCCCAAGGAGAAAAGCTCCAAGGTAAACCAAAACATTAAAAACATGTTACAATTATAATTTTGACAGTAGCTGATTAATAGCTTTTACACAATCTAGAAGAGAGTTAGCTAAGCTTGATACAATGACGTAACCAGTTTAGTGCCAGATGTTGTTTGAGTCTAGTTTTAAATTGACCTAGGGAGGAGAGTAAAGTATTGTCAGCTGGAAGTGAGTTCCAGGATCTGCCTACAGTTTGCAAAGAGAGTCACCAGCTGCATTGTTAATTTTGCTTGTCTGAATTAGTAGTCTGTTAGAGGATCTAAGCAGTTGCAGATTGTGATAGGGGGTGATAAGATTTTTAAGTGCTGGAGTATTATCCAGATTATAAAGGATTTTATAAGCCATGATCAGATGGTTATACTGAATTAGACTGGGTAGTTCAAGCCATCCAAGCTGGTTAAGATTGATGCAATGATGTGTCCTAAAAGGCAGCCCAATGGCAAATCTGGCGATGTGGTTATAGCAGGTTGAGAGTTTAAGTACAGTCTTGTTTATATTAGAGAGTATAGGGGATGCATACAGAAGTGTTGAGAGAAGGTGAGAGCAAGCTATGGCAATTTTAGCTGGAGGGGTTAGGAAGAGTTTCATTTTGTAAAGTGACCCTAGTTTTTTACTGATGGTTTTGATCAATTGGTTTACATGTAGGTCAAATTTTAGATTGCTATCTATAATGACACCTAGTAGTTTTGTATAGGGGTCAGGGGAGATTAATGTGCCATCATTTGCATGTATGGTAAAGGTAAAAGCAGGAGACCTTTGTGTTGGTGAAAATAACAGCATTTTAGTTTTTTGGGGATTTAGTATCAAAAACGATGTTCAGAAAGCCAGTTTTCTATAGTGTTAAAGGTGGACTGGGTAGCAGACCATAAGTCTGTTGGAGATGTGGCGGAGCAGATCAGGGTGGAGTCATCAGCGTATTCTATACAGCTGACTTTTGGGATGACAGTATACAGGTTGTTAATGAAGATGGAAAACAGCAAGGGCCCTAGTATAGAGCCTTATGGTACTCCAAGGGTGTTGTGTAGTAGGTTAGAAAGTTTGTTCTGCCAAAGAACAGCCTGCTGTCTCCCATTCAGGTAGGATGTAAACCATTGAAGGGCCTTAGTATCTAGACAGAATGTTTGCAAGGAGTGTATTAGAAGTTGGTGGTCAACCATGTCAAATGCCTTGGAAAGATCCAAGAAGAGGGCAGAGGACATGTGATTGTTGTTGTGATCATGGTTTATGGTGTTGGTGAAAGCTAGTAGAGCTGAAGTAGTGCTGTGGTGTAAACGGAAGCTGTGTTGGGTATCTGCTATGAGGTGATTCTGGATTAGGTGGTGCATGAGTTGTCTGTGAATACATTTTTTCATAATCTTTGCAAGTGGAGAGAGTATGGCTATTGGTCTATAATTGGAGAATTCAGTAGAGCTGCCTCCTTTATGAAGTGGGATTGCATAGGATATTTTCCAGATGGTAGGAATTCTAGCTTCTGTTATAGTTCGATTATTTAGTACTGATACTGGGTAGGCAATAGCATCAGCTGATTTTTGAAGGTATTCGGCGGGGAGTGGATCAGCAGAGAGTGTAGTTTTAATTTTTTGATCAAGGTACGGATAAGTGACATGGCCACTGGTTGGAAGCTGAATGAGGGTAGGTTTCTAGGGGTGGTACTTTCAGGGGAGCTAGGAGGTAATTGGTTTGCTAGGGCTTGAATTGTCTCAGTAAAGAATCGGTTAAAACTATCTGAAGCATCCTCGGGGGGGGGGGTTATCAATAGTAGCAGCTGGGATGGGGTAGAAGTTTGTCCAGGATGAAGTAGATTATTCAATCCTGCCCAAAACTTCTGTGGGTTGTTTTGATTTACTGTCTGTAAGTTGCAGTAGTATTATTTTTTGTCTTGTAAAATGGATTTTTTTGGTTTCGTTCCTAGATTGCCTATAATTAATTTGATCTTGGGGGTCTTTAGTAGAATGCCATACAGCCCATAATTTGTTTCTACAGGTAATTTTGAGTCTTGACTCTTTAGAAAGCTATGGTGCAGTTTGTGCTTTTGTTCTTTTTAAACAAGCAGGTGCATGCAAATCTAGGATCTGAAGAAGTTTGTTATTAAGGTATGCAACTGCCTCCTCTAAGGGGAGGTGTTTTAGAATAAACCAGTTACAGGAGTTAAGTTCCTGTTGGAATTTGGCAGGGTCAAAGTCTTTTTTGTTTCTAACTTTTCTGAGTAAGGGTTGTTGGGGATTAATGGCATTGTGCTTAACTATATAAGTGAGAAGGTGATTGCTTAGATCGTCGGGGAGGGTACCAGCAGTGTACAGTTGGGGGTGACTATTTATGAGTACCCAATCGAGTATGCTTTTTTTTTGGTTGGGTTTACCTAGCCTGGTAGGGGTGGATATGATTTGATTAAAAGCATGCAGGTTAATATGGGTTGATGGGGATTCTGAGGAACAGGTGCTCCAGTCTATGTTAAAATCCCCAAGTAATAAGGTTTCTTGGGGGTAATGACATGATAGCCAGTGCAGGATGTCTTCAAGTGTAGTTATATTGTTACATGGGGGAATGTACATGCAGATGATATTAATGCATTTATTTTTGTTTAGTTGCAATCTAGATGTAAGAATTTTGGAGTTATTAATCTGCGGTGGTTGTGTTACATCTATGGTCACATTTAACTCAGATTTGTAGAGTATAGTTACCCCCCCTTTCCTGGAAACACAATCCAGCCTGTATATGTTATACCCAGGTGGTAACACTTCCTTGTCTGTAGTGTTAGGTTTTAACCAGGTTTCAGATTGACAGAGAATCTCAGGGACAGCCGGGAGTGCATGCAGTTCACGTATCTTGTTATTAATGCTTCTAATATTAAGATGACATTGCAGATGTCATCTCAATAATGTACTTCCCTTAAACGTCGAAGTTGCATTCCCTGTATTTCATATGTTAGTTATTAGCAATTTTGATCAGTTCTTGATATGATTGCTTCCTGTATGCTGTACGGGACTATGAAATGTAACATCAGAAGAGTGATATTAAAAGGGTAGGTAAGAAACAAATGCCATTTTGTTTAGGTGGGCCACAGTATCCAGTAAATAACAATTTGGCTGAACCTAAAACCATCACAGGAGCCAAGCATTTGCCTGGATGACGAGCTGATGCAAGGAGACTTTGGTCCTCCCCAAGGTGCAGGGATTCTAGAACTGATTATTATAATTTAAAAGAGTGCATGAGCTAGAAATCCCTTGTGTGGCAGGTCATGGGAAGTGAGGACTCCTATGGAAAAGCATTTTTAATTTGATAAAAATGGACATTCCACCAATTTCTGTCTGTGTTTTCCATGCTAACACTACTGAACTGCCATGTAACTCTTTACATAGTGGTAGTATATCACAAAGGAATGAAAACATCATTATTTGGGATACGCTCACTTCACATTCAGGGGTTTAAGGACTTTGCAATTGCTCCAAGTTGTAGTGACATCTGTGCTGACTAAGTATGTAGTGTTGTATCTGATTATATAATTATATTCAGAAGGAGATTGCAATAATGAAATAGCACTGAATTTGGGAAAAAATGGTTAATGTTTTAAGGGAAGTACATTATCAGCTAAGTTCAAAAAATCATTTTCTCATACACTACATTATGAAAGTATTGCTTTCAGTTTCATAATAAATCTTTTACTACTTTTTCCTTCATGAAAAACTTCAGACTTTTTTGTCATTTTTGCAAGGTATATCGCTTCACAAATAAGAATTAAAGTGGAATTTGCTGTTATCTTCGTTTGTCTGCTACTATCACATTGTTAGAGAGATAATTATACAGATAACTTCTCTGCTAATGATCTAGGAAGAAGGATTAAACACACTTCTGCCACCTGATGTAGTCATTATAAATATTCAGGTACTTAGTACTGCCTCTTGAATGTATCATTAAATGGCTTGGTCTTTGCACAATTACATTTAATATCAAAAGACTGCCTAGTTTAATGAATGGATCCATAAATTACGCATCACCTAAAAACTGGAAAATGACCTTTTCTTTGACAGTTTACTTCTTATTTAATACCACGAATAGTGCACACATGAAAACAATATTTGCAGCACATGGCAGAAAGAAAGATGAATTGATGAAAAGGCTGACATCTTCATATGTAAAACAACAAATTATAAGCAGTTTCATAAAGGTGGGTCTGGCATCATGGACACTGAACTAAATTTATGATGCCTTAATTATGCTCAGTTTTATTTTTGTGTTCTATTCCTTGGACTGACTTTTGACAGAAGTGGCAAATCAGACAAAACGTAAATGCCGAAGGCCAAAATAGCACATCAAACCTCCTGACATGTCTAGCAGTGTAGTGGGCTTTTGAAAAGACTCAAAAAGATTAGTTTAGCTAGCCAGTGTGTAAAGCCTAATATCAATAGGGATCTCAATATACAAGTTTGTTTAGCAATATCAGTTGAAGGCTACAATGGGCCCCTTTAGTATAGAATTTTATATCCTCCTGATGGAACATTTTCTTCAAACATTTCAGTTTAATTGGACTTCAGGTTGTGCTAATTGCATCTGTTTTGCTCAATTATGTGCTAGACCCAGTATTTTCTTAATATTTGAATTCTGCATGACTGCTGTCTGAGCTGTTTCTCTTTTGACAAGTGTCCTGGGGCTTAAGTCTGCAGTATGGCCTCTCCTGTAATCTGTGTTTAGTTTGTTTTTCAGAAATGGGTTTCATGCTATGATCTTGCTGTGATTTTGCCATTTCTCTGTTAGCTGATATATTCGTGGACTGATACCATACCAGGCGGTGAAAGTGAACTGAATACTGTTCATGCCTTCTACTCATATAACAGTAGTTTTACACATAATAAATGCAGTATGGTAGATAAGGCTCTGACCATTATAGGAAATAAAGTTCCATTCTTGTCTCTACATATAATAACATGAATATTTTTGCTGGACAAGGCAACATATTACTAAGTAAGTAAAATTGGTAAACTGGGCTAGACAGTTTTTTTTATTATTATGATTTAGTGAAAGCTAGTGCACTGGTATGAAATAAAGGCATGAGAAAATATTTAATTAGAAAAGTCTTATAAAATAGAAACTAGTTTCCATCTGCAGGTCTGAAAAAAAATTGCTGTTAAAGTCAACATCTTAACATAGAGGTCTAGATCCCTGATTATAACCCATAAATGACTAAGGGAAAGACTGAAGGTTCTATGTTTGCTCACATCACCTGGGGGACAGATAATCATGTGCCGGGGGCATGCATTATATTGCTATTTCCCTTGTGGAATCCACAGAAACCTACAAGTTGAAAAAGTGAGTGGCACCCCTGTACTGTATGTCTTACCCAACTGCCCAAAGAACACTGATGACAGCACCAATCCTAGTGATTGACTCTTGCCCTGAAGGGATCAAATGGGCTTTAGGTCTTTCACCCCCCAGGGGAATGAGTGAGTCACACAGGGTAGTTGGGTGAGAGGCTAGATGGTTAAGTATGTGACTGGGCCAAGGAAAAAAGGGGGCTTTTAAATGACTTCCTCTGTGAAGGATCAAACACTACACTGTCTGAGGGGGCCATTACCCAGGCAACTGTGAGGGATCAAACACTACACTGTCTGAGGGGGGCCATTACCCAGGCCACTGTGAAGGATCAAACACTACACTGTCTGAGGGGGCCATTACCCAGGCCACTGTGAAGGATCAAACACTACACTGTCTGAGGGGCATAATTTGTAGGCCACTGTGAAGGATCAAACACTACACTGTCTGAGGGGCCATTACAGGCCACTGTGAAGGATCAAACACTACACTGTCTGAGGGGGCCATTACCCAGGCCACTGTGAAGGATCAAACACTACACTGTCTGAGGGGGCCATTACCCAGGCCACTGTGAAGGATCAAACACTACACTGTCTGAGGGGGCCATTACCCAGGCAACTGTGAGGGATCAAACACTACACTGTCTGAGGGGGGCCATTACCCAGGCCACTGTGAAGGATCAAACACTACACTGCCTGAGGGGGTCACTATCCAGGCCACTGTGAAGGATAAAACACTCCACTGTCTGAGAGGCCATTACCCAGGCCACTTTGAAGGTGCCTTGTGCCCTTACTGGTGTTCTTACAGTAGGACCATTTTTTTCTTGACCTTTTTTTTTGGCTTAACCCTTCCCCTTGTGGTGACAGAAACAGTTGTGTCACTGCAAGGGCTACCTGTGTCCCTGTCTCTGTGTATCCATGCTACCCTACAGGGGCAGACAAAGGTGCCATCACCAGCATGAGCAGCGGGCAGCCATGCCCACATTTTCCCAACACTTGCTTCTTGCATTATGTGTGTATTCTCTGGCGATGGTCCTGTTATTAGCACAGTGGGTGTGAATCATCTTCCCCATCCCCTGATGGACATACCAATCTTCCCTGCCTGAGCTGCTAGCTGAATTTAGATTGCCTGGGCTATAGCCAGAAGTCTATCCCTTTACACCACCAGTATAGGCCATTGCGGTACATTTGATTGCATTTTGCCAGGATTTTTAATATTAGGAAGAGAAAATTTAGCCACAGCTACCTGTACAGCTTAAAATGTTGTGGGTATAAGATGCTTTGCCAAAGTTGTATTTTATGTCTATTGCTGTAAAAATTTATAAATGCAAATAAATTATTTCTGAAAAATTACATAGCTATGTTGAATTGCTGCTATTATCAGTGCCCACACATTGGTTTTGAAAGATTGTGTTAATATTAGTGCATGTACACGCATTAGATATCTGGAAGACAGCATCATAAAACACATTAATGAGAATGGGGCTGTGCAAATCAAGCCTTTTGGAATCGTGCAACGTCTTACAAGACTTTATTAATATTGGTCATTCAACAGTTATGCAAGAATAACATTATTCAGATCTCAGAGTAATGGGGCCTGCACCCCAAAATGACAATGCTGCAACAAAACTGTTGAGGAGATGTGTCAGAATCATGAACAGTAGATTATTTCACTATTACCACTTAAATCCAAACAAAAATGGCAGCCTCCAGTTTTAAAGGTTATCACATTACTCTATCTTTCTTGGTGGTATGATATTTGAAGGCTGACTTGTTGTCAGCTCAGAAATGGAGGGAGGCAATTCATCAAGTGTAACCAAGCCCTTTACTTCCATGATGATGGCAATTCATGGTTAGAATGTAACATTAAGGAGGTCTGAAGGTACAGACCTCCCATATCATAGGGAGATTGGTGATTACTCCCCATAAAATGCTATGCTTTATTCTTTTCATTTAGGAATTCATCAGATCTTATTTTTTCAGTGTATCATGTTAGGATGAAATCATCTTGTAAGAAGTAGAATTTGAGTAATCATTAGGTTACCTTTTCACTAGCTGGGCTGAATACAGTATTAAATATGAGGGTCTCTCATCATTAAAGATGGGTGCAATGTTTTTTCCTGGAAAAGACATGATCACTCCTCCACAAGTAATTTGAAATTGCATTTTCTAGCCAAAGAGAAGTGTCTGATAAGGAAGATATCTTCTTTCAAGAAGACAACAGAAGAAAAAAAAGGACAGGATGTTGTGTATCTTAACTGGATATAGCTGAGACTTTAAGGTCTAAGAAGGGTAATTCCTGTAGTGACAAAGGAGGACAGCACACCAAAGGAGGATGTTACCTAGCTCAGAAAGTATTACTGAACTATATCATGTTAGGGAGAGTGATTCCATAGGGATATAGCTGATGGGGAGGGAAACTGTGGGTCTTAAAGCACTGTGGTTGGAACAACATGAGAACTGGCAGAGGTGCAGAATATTTAGACGTTGTACTTGCCAGATAGTATCGGTGAGCTGGACTTTGTGCAGCACTTAGAAACTAAATTGTGGTCTGTGCCAAGATTGCCCAAAGGGATGCTGGTAGAAACTGATAGGCCACATAAAGTGGGGCAATGCAATCCACTGGAAGAAATCCTAAAGTAGTCATTGTCAAGCTTCATCATTTTGGGAGACTAAAATATGCCTCCTAAAAGATGACACATAGAAAGGTCTTACCTTATGGGTCACCTGATTAGGATTGTGGACGATTTCTCTTTCATTCTTTAGATACGGAGGCAAGAAAATAATGACTTGCAACGGCAGCTGAAGCAAACTACAATGGTGGCCAGCTATGTTATGGGGGGGGGCACACGGCATACAGTAAATTCCTACACACAGGCCTTTTACGAGAATGACACTATTGGAGTGAGGCCTTATAATGTAGGATTACGTAGGATGCATGCTTCAAGTTGAAGAATGAGGCTTTAAACTGCTATCTTGTTCTAGAAACAACCAGTGGAAAGAGTGTGCCCTGACAAGGTATCTGAATGAGGTTGCCTTACAACTGCGGGTTTTGTTGTTATTGAGTCAGTATGAGAGGTTATATAGGGAGGGTGGTGGTTGCTGGAAAATGTTGAGGAGGTGCCATACTGAAAACCGAATAAGCAACTGATTTAGGCCAGAGTGTAGCAGAACAAGCTGGGCTGATGGTCAACAGATGAGGGTTGGTATTCTATTTAGAGGAGATGTTGATGTAAGTTACCGTAGGACTGTCATTGCAGAGATATCAAATGTTTAGAGGGCAGTGTCAACATCTGCATATTTAGTATAAAGATGCATTGCCCCAAGTAAGAGATGTACATAGCAAAAACAGAACAGCCTTACAATTCAAAACTTAAATCTGGTATCACCCTTAAATCATATAACTTGCTCCCTTTAATATTAAGGCTCACTGAGCTGATTGCATATATTGTATATGACAAATTCCTTTTACTAAAAATACTTTGCATGTCCTTAATACAAAATATACTTTACTGTTCTATACAAGACTTGATCTATAGTACACTGTAATTAACTACACAAGTCATGCAAAATTACAGTCAAGAAATACTTGCACATGTTGAAAGCTTTATTTAATTTTATACAGTCTTGACATCTGTGTGCTG
Organism: Protopterus annectens; assembly: GCF_019279795.1. NCBI lineage: Eukaryota > Metazoa > Chordata > Ceratodontiformes > Protopteridae > Protopterus > Protopterus annectens. The sequence goes on from NC_056744.1 coordinate 127,869,605, forward strand.
TGCTATGAAAGTGGCCACATCTTGACTAGAGTATTTGTAGTCATTCATAGTTTGACAGCTTTCTCAAAATGTGTTTGCATCCAAGGAATGTCAAGAATTGCAGACTCCCTGATGTTATAATTAAACTTCTTAGGACCCATCTAGTCATTGAGTGTTAACTTGTAAAACAGTAAAGTCCCTGCCCTTCTAATTGCTTATGGAAGCTTATTCCACAGTTTTGTGATTTCTTTTATCGCAAACCTATCTCCAGGAATGGCATTGTTAAAGGGAATAATATATAATGGACCACTAGATATTATATTTCTAATATTTTCTGAAAATTTGAGGCACAAATGTCCCCTTAAAATATAAGCAATACATAGTTTGCCGTCTAATGAGTCGACAATTCCCACTGAACAAATTCCATCTTTCACTGTAAGAAAATTCTCAAATGTATGGAATATTTCTGGAGACTTGCCTTTGAATTGTCTCATGTATTTATATCAATGTATAGATACAAAAAAACATGGAATTTAAGATCTAGATTAATGACAGATTTTAACAAATTTGAGAGTGTAGAAACATCCTTAGATTTTATAACTTTCAGTTTCAATTAGAACCATTTGCTTCATGGTTCTAATTTTTGTAACAGCGGTATATTACTTAACGTAAAACTTTTTGTTTATTATCATGCAAAGATTTTTAAAATAACAACACACACACACACATATATATATATATATATATATATATATATATATATATATATATATATATATATATATATATATATATATATATGGGTCTAGGGCGTTTGCTCGAATGAGCAAATGTATATGCCAGCTGTGAATCAATATTACAATGTACATATCGATATCATATTAAAAGAGGCTGTATTATTTTATCTGGAAATGAATCAAAGTTTTTTGATAAATCAGACATATCATTGTAATATTTAAACCTAGTTTGTGAACCTTTCCTACAACCCCATAAAATGTCTGTCATACATGTTAGGGTAAAATGACATGATATGAATCCACTCTTTTTAATGTCTCTTGACCTGGCATACTTAAAACTATTCTGAAGGTATGGATGTATGGATGTATGGAAGTATATAATATTCAAAACAACTTCACAATATAGAGGTCAGGTCAACAGGTCTGTAATTCATAATGCAATACTTACTGCCACCCTTATATACTGGTACTACCATATATTGTTTCCAGTCGAGTGGCACAAAACCCTTCTGTAAAATTTATATAAAACAGTAATTAGGAGGTTTACCAAACAGTCCTTCATAATAGAAATTAGATAATGTGGAGTGCTATCTAAACCCACAGAAGTTCACTTTTTAATAGAAATTAGATAATGTGGAGCGCTATCTAAACCCACAGAAGTTCACTTTTTAACTAAGGCTTAAGAGTGTGTTCATAACTACTAAGTACAAAACAAGCATCAGAAGAGATGTCCAAGTGCATACGTTCCCTCTGAATCAAAAATTTCATACAAGAGTTTGAAAAGTAATTATTTAAAATATCAGCCATTTCCATGGTGTCACATTACACTGATACACCTACACATTAATGGATTTAATCCCTCAACTGCTTATTTTATGTAAGGTTTTATTACTGACTGCAGTAGAGGATTTTTGTAAGCTGTGTATTTTTGTTTCTTTTTTCTGATGTGAGGCAGCTCTTTTTAAATAAAGCTAGTACTTAAACCTTGAAGGCCCACTTTAGTAGTGGTCACAAGTTTAGTTGTAGTCAAAGTAGTAACACATGGTAGAATCAGGAATGTAACTGCTTCTTGATCAGAATTCCTTGCGGTTCAGTAAGTTTTACATCAAAAAATGTACTTGTTTTTCGGAAACAGATCGAAAATATAATTTCCCCTACATGACAAAGAAATTAACTGAAGTAGGCCATTGGTGAAGAGAAGGCCCACACATTCAGAAGTTTAATTTAAAGCTCTTTTACATGCATCCTGTCCTATAACTGAGTAATTAGTCTCCTATGATGAGATATTTCTTATCAGACTACAAATTTGTTAAGATGACAGGAATTCCATATACCATTCAGAGGTAATAGGTTCATAGGTTGGTACTAGGCTATCAGCCCTAGGGCCTATACAAGCCTAGCCATAACAATTCCCTGGCTATTTCTTCCCATACTATTTATTTTCCTGGACCCCTGTCTAGCAGGGCGACTGACATGATCCCCGGGGTGAATTTCCTTTCTCCCATCCAAGTGTCAAGGTTCCTTTTGAAGAGGGCCAAAGAGGCACACTGCTTGACATGTATGGGCAATCTATTCCAGAGTCTGGGGAGTTTCTGGGTCAGGAACCTATCCCGCCAGCATGTTTTGTTTATTGTGATCCCTGGAGTGTGTGGCTCTGAGGGATTGGGATTTCTTTAAGTATAGCATGTCCAACAGCTCTGGGTTTGACATGACCTTGTGTGTTAAGCAGAGATCGCCTCTGAGTAGACGATATGCGACAGAGTATAGCTGGAGTTTTTTAAGGCGGTCAGCACAGGGCATCTGCTTTAGGCCTGTGATTCTTTTAGTGAGGTATTTCTGTGGCCTTTCCAGTTGTTGCAGATGTCTTGAGAGGTACATACCAAATGGGGCATTGTATTCTATAAATGGGTCTAATGAGGGATGAGTACAGTGGGACAATGACCTCCTTTTTTCTGGATGAAAAGCCCTTAGTGATGAGGTGTGCCACATAGAAGGATTTCCTGACTGTTGTGGCGATGTAGTTATCAAAGGTGAGACCACTGTCCACCTGTGCCCCAAGTCTCTTATCACACTTTCAGTGTTTAGTGTACTGCCACCTATAAGGTAATTCACGGGTACATGTTTTTTCCCAAAGGGGATAACTATACATTTCTTGGCATTGAGCTTGAGTCCATGGCTCTGGCATCAAGCATCTGTTTCTGTAAGGCCCTTTTGTAGAGTATCCACATAATTTAGAGATTCAATAATGGCTCCCAGTTTGCAGTCATCTGTGAACTTTGTTAGTCAGAGTCCCTTAGGGTTGGCCTGTACTTCAGAGAAGTAGATGCCAAGCAAGAGTGGTCCCAGGACTGAACCCTGAGGTACTCCACTTGTCACTTGTCTGGAGCTGGATTTGGAGGTAAGATTAGGATTTATGTACACTGCCACCAGTCTAACAGTACACAGGTTAATACCATTTAGACAGATCAAGTACCACAAGTTCTAACTTGTGGTTAGCTAAAACTAAAATTGTTAATTTAAAGGAATGAATGAGAACAGATATTCTGCTTTATCTCTCATAACAGAATTTCTGAAAATTAGCATATTAGAATATGTTACAACTTCTCATCAGTAATTGTAATTATTGTGTAATTTTTTTCTGCAATAATATCTTCTAATTCCTCTCATTTGTTTTCCAAATTATATGCATTAACAGAATGGAGCATCATATGATTTATTTATACTTATTTTACATTTGTTGACTAGGAGTGTCCAACTGAGCCAAAGCCCTTTTTCAGCACAGGCCCAGGGAAAAAAGCTCCAGACCATACAAAATTACTAAAGAGATATTCAATAAGTTACAATTCTAAAATCAGTAGTTACCAAGTTATACAATAAACAAAAGCATGTTAGCAGTTACAGCATGAGAAGCAAAAATATTGTACTAGCTTAGCTGCCAGGTGAAACGTATCAGAACTAGCCAATTACACAGGCAGCAGACCAGCCCAGCCCAGAACACTACTATAAACTATGCAAACACCTATCCCTCTGGTTTTTCCCACACTCTACACCACCGGCGTAAACAAGCAGGGAACTTTTAACACTCACAACAGCAAAATGTTAGGGGCTGCAGTAGCTATCATACAATTTGTGGAAGAGGCTGAGGGTGGTGAGGATGTGAATGCTGCCGAGCAACCCACAGTGAGGAGACGGAGAAGAGTGTACAGACTTAGGGTAACCTACCAAGGGCTACATGAGCTGGAGATAGTGGAGCACTATAGGGTGGACAGGGACCTCCTACAGCAAATTGTTGAGCTGTGCCGGCCACGCCTCACACACAGAACTAACAGAGGGGACCCATCCCAGTGGATACCAAGGTATGTGTAGGCCTAAGAATACTAGCTACAGGTACCTTCCAAAGGCCAACTGGGGATATGATGGGGATTTCACAGGCATCAGCATCCAGGATACTCCACCAGTTCCTGGATACCATGTCAGCACATGTCGGTGAGCAAGTATATTTCCCTAACACCCATTAGGCGTTGGCCAGCAATATGCTTCTCTTCCACCAAATAGCAGAATACCCTGAGGAAGTGGGTGCAATAGACTGCATGCACATATGCATCAAATCACCACCCAGTGAATGGGGTAGGGTCTACATCAACAGCAAGGGCTTCCCCTCCATCAACTGCCAGGTCATGTGCGATGCCCAGGGCATAATAATTAACGTGTATGCTGGCTGCCCTGGAAGCTATCTGGCATCTGACACAGCTGTACCAGAGATTTGCCAAAGGGGACATCCCACACAGTCATCTAGTGGGGGATGCTGGATAAACACTGGAGCCATGGTTGATGACACCCATCAGAAATGCACACACACCCGAACAAGAACTCCATAATGAGGCACACACACAAACAAGAATCATAATAGAGCATGTGTTTGGGATGCTCAAGTCAAGGTTCCAGTGCCTCGACACATCTCATTGTACTCACCAACTACATGTGCCCAAATTGTCCTTGCATGTGCCATGCTACACAATATGATCCTGCAGAAACAGCTGCAGCAGGAACAGCATGGGGCAGGGCCACACAGCCCCCCCCCCATCATTGCCAAGGCCTGCACAGGCACAGAGTGACTCGGAGGAGGAGGAGCAACCTGAGCCTGCCCCAATAGGCAGAAGGAGGAGTGCCCAGTATGCCCTGGCCTTGGCAAAGAGGCAACGCATAGCACATACTCTGACACAGGAGGGACCCAGAGAATAACACCTCTCTCTGACTCTCACATACCCCCCCGCTATGCAGAAATGTAACAACAGTCAATTCCAAATTATCACTGGATACCCTGCAGACACAGCATGCTACCTGTCGGTGTACAACACAAAGGTCAGCACTGCAGTACATACTACCTGGACTTGATCCACACATGCAATACAGACAGCCATACTGGGCATGCTCACACACAAACACATGAAGACCATGTCTGCAAACACCAGTGAACCAGACACATCTTGCAGTTGCAGTTGTTAGTGTAGACACTTGTCAGTATGCACCACTCATGCCTTGCACGCACAGTGGATAGGAATACAGACATATATGTAAGAACAACACACTATAATAAGGCAAAGGTAGATGGACATAGATGTGTGGAAGAGGGTGACCATGACAAGAAGCCATCCAGGCCTGTCCCACCCAGCACACAGCCAAAGGGCCCCAAACACTTGAGGTGCAGATGTCACTCACTGCAGATACTAGCCACCAGTACCTGTCAGCATTACAGACTATGTAGTATACGTGCCAGCTATGTAACATGACTGTACAAGAAAGTAGTCTTCTAGTAGCTGTATACACATACCTGTGACATATGACCCCGTGTGTGGCCACATGTGGCATGTCAACTGCTAGATAAATGGGTTATGGCCCATGCACACACTGCCCTCCCCATAGCCCTATTATGAAAAGCCTGCTGAGGTCATCCAATGCAAAATACACCTTTGGTAGTGTTGTAGCCCAGTAATCTCTGTAGCATGTCCCATAACTGTGCACTGCTGTAGTGTGATAAACTAATTAGGTAGGAGTACTAACCCCAGACTTGGCGAGTGTGTGTCTGTTTGTGTGTATGTGTCTGTCTCTGACTGTGTAGAAAGCAATGCTTTTTAGGCTACTCACACTCCTTATAATTCATATACTCAACTTTGGCAAGGCTGCTGATGTCACCCACCTAGAAATACACCTCTGAGAAAGTTGTAGCCCAGTAATCTCCGTAGCATGTCCTGCAACTGCATACTGTTATAGTGTGATAAAGTAGTTAGGTAGGAATTCTAACCCCAGACTTAGCAACTATGAGTGTGTGTCTGTTTGTGTGCATGTCTGTCTGTCTGTGACTGTAGAGAGCAATGCTTTTTAGGGTACTCACACTCCTTACAATTCATATACACAACTTTGGCAAGGCTGCTGATATCACCCACCTAGAAATACACCTCTGGGAAGACTGTAGCCCAGTTATCTCTGTAGCGCATCCTGTAACTGCATACTGCTGTAGTGTGATAAAGTAGTTAGGTAGGAGCTCAAACCCCAGACTTGGCAACTGTGTGTGAGTTTGTGTGTCTGACTGTGTAGAGACCAATGCTTTTTAGGGTACTCACACTCCTTACAATTCATGTACTTAACTTTGGCAAGGCTGCTGATGTCACCCACCTAGAAATACACCTCTGGGAAGGTTGCAGTCCACTGATCTCTGTAGCACATCCTGTAACTGCGTACTGCTGTAGTGTGATAACATAGTTAGGTAGGTGTTCTAATTCCAGACATGGCAAGTGTGTGTGTGTGTGTCTGCCAGAACCTGTCTGTGTAGACAGCAATGTTTTTTAGGGTACTTACACTCCTTACAATTCATATACCAACTTTGGCAAGGCTGCTGATGTCACCCACCTAGAAATACACCTCTGGAAAGGCTGTAGCCCAGTAATCTCTGCAGCACGTCCTGTAACTGCATACTGCTGTCGTGTGGTTTAGAACCGTGGTAGGGTTCCATCCCCACCCATGGCAGTTCTGGATGTTTTGTGTGTGCAATGTCTGTGTAGGGAGCAATGCATTTTAGGCTAGTCACACACAGTACATTACAAATGCCCTACTTTGGCAATCCTGCTGATGTCATTCATTATGAAATACACCTTTGGGGAAGGAGTGCTCTATTAATTCCTGTGGTGTGTCCTATAACAGCTTCATGCTGTAGTGTGATATAGACCTCTGTTAGGGGTACTATACCCACACATGTTGGTTGTAGATGTTTTGTGTGTGTGTCACTGTCTGTGTAGGGAGCAATGCATTTTAGGCTAGTCACACACAGTACATTTCAAATGCCCTACTTTGGCAATCCTGCTAATGTCATATAATTGTGAAATACACCTTTGGGGAAGTAGTTCTCTAGTAATCCCTGTGGTGCATCCTATAACAGCTTCATGCTGTAGTGTGATATACCCACACATGTTGGTTGTGGATGTTTTGTGTGTGTGTCACTGTCTGTGTAGGGAGGAATGCATTTTAGGCTAGTCACACACAGTACATTTCAAATGCCCTACTTTGGCAATCATGCTGATGTCATTCATTGTAAAATACACCTTTGGGGAAGGAGTTTTCTAGTAATCCCTGTGGTGTGTCCTGTAACAGTGCCATGCTGTAGTGTGATATAGACCTCTGTTAGGGGTTCTATACCCACACATATCAGTTGTGGATGTTTTGTGTGTGTGTGTCACTGTCTATGTAGGAAGCAATGCATTATAGGCTAGTCACACACAGTACATTTCAAATTCCCTACTTTGGCAATCCTGCTGATGTCATTCATTGTGAATACACCTTTGGGGAAGGAGTTCTCTGGTAATCATCGTGGTGCATCCTATAATAGCTCCATGCTGTAGTGTGATATAGACCTCTGTTAGGGGTTCTATACCCACACATGTCGGTTGTGAATGTTTTGTGTGTGTGTGTCACTGCCTGTGTAGGGAGCAATGCATTCTAGGCTAGTCACTTGCAGTACATTTCAAATGCCCTACTTTGGCAATCCTGCTGATGTCATTCATTGTGAAATCCACCTTTGGGGATGGAGTACTCTAGTAACGTCCGTGGCATGCGCTATAACTGCATAATGCTGTAGTGTAATAAACTAGCTAAGTAGGGGTTCTACTCCCAGGCATGACAGGTGTGTGTGTGTTTGTAACTCGTCTACTGTGTAGAGGTGGTTCTGAGTGTGTGACACCTTTGGCCAATGTGGAGTGGGTTTGCATATTTCTTATATGGTGGCCTTACTATATATCACAATGCCCACCGTACAGGGATAACAGATGTGAAATAGCTGATAGGCTGGGGTGCAAAGCCATACCCATACATGTGACATCAAGGCCAGGCAATCACAGTTAGCAACCCCAATATTACCCAGAGCACACTTTCAACCCACAGCTCATACACGCACACATGCCTAGGGAACAGCCAATATGTGGGTAGTACACTGCATATTGGCCACTGATAGTAACTATGGAGTGATAGCAGTGGGCTACAGAGGGCATGTCACCCTGTCTTTCTGTCCAATATGCACGTACATGCAGACAGTGCACCTCCCCCATGTTTCCCAATGGACACATGCACCACCTGTGGTGCTCACATGTGATGGCACCACAGGTGCCATCACATGTGACCCACAATGGACATACCATGCCTGACAACATGCCCTGTTTGGACAGATGATACTGACACCAGGGAATGCTGTTAGCATGCTATCAATGTAGGTGCAGGGTAAACCTGCTGGCCATTACCAGTTCCCACCACAGGTGGGCAGGACTGGCACATCTGAAGATAATCTGTGTACACAACATGGGCCAGACATCCCAGGTACAGTTCCACAGTTCACTGTACATTCATGTGGGAGGTGTGCACATCCCAGACGCCGTCCATGTCATGGACTAAGGAACACATACATGGCAAGCGATGTACAGCATTGGCCACACGCAATAGTCATCCAGGTGACTGGATGATGGATACAATACCCACCTGTGTGAGCAAATGCAGAAACTATAGCCCTGAGCCACAATGCAGACCATTGTCATGTGGCCTGATGCCAAGGTATACCCATTGCCTACCCTTATTTAGCCTGCTGGCACAGTCGACCACCACACACTCGTGCAGACATGCAGCTATGCACGTCAGTACTGGCACCCTTTGTGTTTGTGTGTGTGTTGTATGTTGCGTATGTTCACATCCACACTCACTACAACCCCCATGGGCATACTGAAGCTTGCTGTCTGACGTCAGGCACCTCCTCAAACCCTTTGCTCATACAACCTCCATATGATCCGTGTGGTGCATGTGATACCTGCACAGTAATGTGTTGTGGCAATCCCACTACTGATGAGTTGTAGTCCTGGCCTTGCCAAGTGTGTCAATGTGTGTGTGTGTGTGTGTGTGTGTGTGTGTGTGTGTGTGTGTGTGTGTGTGTGTGTGTGTCCCTGTGAGAGTGTGGCTGTGTTGATGCTGGCACCTATTCATGTGGACAGGCACGTGTACGTCACCTACTGTATAGCTACCATATCCCTGTTGCAGATGTCACTCACCATCACATATATGTTCTGAGTGCTCCACAACAAGTAACCCATGTGGCGCATCCAATAACTGCATCAAACTATGATAGCACTACATAGTTGTCAGGGGTTTGATACCCTGTGCTGGTAGGTGTGTGACAGAAACATGCTTCCGTTTTACTCTTCCACCCCTCCCTGATATGTCTTTGCCTCTGCCTGCCTCTTCCACCCCCTCGCTGGTGGATGTGGAGACCTACACCTGCTTTGCTTAGGCAGCAGCATGTGTATTTTAAGTGATGCTCATGATTGCCTCTGCATGAATTGCAGCCCTCCCCTAGCTGATTGCATGTGAAACAGCTGTGGTAACATTCCCATAGCCAATTGCATGGAAACACACTCCAATATCTAGGAACATCATGATGGTGTTGGCCATTTTCATTCACTGTGAGCAGGAACTAGATCTGTCGTTTGGCAAACAGCATTTCAGATGGATTGGGGATTTACCTCTAACAACATACACTGTGGAAAGAGGGCAACAAACAGGAGGGGGATGTGCCTGATCTGACTACAGACTGTAAGTGCTGCTATACTGCATTTACTACTGTTGGTTTAACAGTGTTTATGTGGATATGGCTGTCGTACATGTCTCAATACCTACCATTTCAGTTCCATGTTTATGAGGAATCCCCATCTGCAGGGTCATCTGCAGACTGGGCAGTGTTGTGCCTTTGGTTTCATGTGTTACCCACGGTGCATCTATCTGTGAATTGCAGAAGGTAGTGTGAGGATTGCAGTCTGTAGATGGTGAAAGCCGTGATAGTTACTGATGTCATATCCCACATAGGACATATGTTGCAACAAACCCTGTTACAACAGTAAATGTATGAGGTTATCACAGGAACATGTCAATATTGGCCCTGTGTATGTACTTCCAGCCACATCTCTGTCAACCTTTGTACATATGTTGTGCATGATGTGGTGCATATGTGCTGTACACCATAATTAGTGTCATCATATCTGATAACAAGCCAGTGATATATCCGATTGCTACACATGTTATGTACAGTAGGGGTTATATTTCATGACATAACCTGGACATTCTGTGGATGTTTGTACAATACTGAGGTCTGTGTACTTATGGTGAATGTCTGTGTACTTATGGTGAAGAATGTCTGTGTACTTATGGTGAAGAGTAAAACTGAATGGATATGTGCCCACAGAATGGCGTACAGCAACAGTGGTCCCACTCCACAAAGGTGGAGCCTCTATGGACCCTGGAAACTATCGCCCCATAAGCCTGACTAGCTTAGTCTGCAAGGCTATGGAGAGGATCATCATGGAGCTCATAAACAAAGACATTGGGGACCTACAGACACTAGATTCTACCCAGTTCGACTTTGTCAAGGGCAGATCCTGCCTTTTGAACCTAGTTGACTTCTTCGAAACAGTCACCAGAGCCATAGGTGAAGGGAAGGTAGTCCACGTAGCCTATCAGGACCTTGCAAAGGCATTTGACACAATACCCCACTCGGGCATCATAGATAAGCTATCCAGCTTAAATATAAACCCCTATGTCACAAGATGGGTCACAAACTGGCTCAAAGACAGAACCCACAGAGTGAGAGTTGCTGGAGCCATGTCAGACTCGAAACCGGTCACAAGTGGCATCCCACAGGGTTCTGTCCTGGGACCACTCTTGTTCGGTATATACTTTTCAGAGGTACAGGGAAATGTGGGACGACTATGGCTCACCAAGTTCGCAGACGACTGCAAACTGGGCGCCATAATTGACTTTCCAGCTGACACAAACATCCTTCAAAAAGGTCTCACAGAGACAGATAACTGGTGCCAGCACCATGGCTTAAAGCTAAATGCCAAAAAATGCATAGTCATACCCTTTGGCAAAAACAATGTGCCCACAAATTACCACATAGGCAGAAACCCATTAAGTACAGAGAAAGTTATTAGGGACCTGGGGACCCAAGTTGATAGCAATCTCTCCTTTGAGAACCACATTGCCAAAGTGGTTAGAAAGACCTTCTACATAGCCCACCTCATCACAAAGGGTTTCACATCTAGATCAAGAGAGGTAATCGTGCCCCTTTATTCATCCCTCATCAGGCCCATCATAGAATACAATGCCCCTTTTGGGATGTACCTTACCCGACACCTGCAGCAATTAGAAAGACCCCAAAAGTATCTCACTAAGAGGATGAAGGGTCTCAAACAGATGCCATATGCTGCTTGGTTAAAAAAACTCCAGCTCTACTCAGTTGCATACCGCCTACTTCGAGGCGATCTATGCCTGACATACAAAGCTATGTCAAATCCAGAATTAATGGACATGCTCCATCTCAGTAAATCTAAATCCCTTAGAGCCACATGCTCGAGGGACTTGAACCTCAGCACAGAAATAAATAGAACTTGCTGGAGGGTCAGGTTCATAACCCAGAGGCTCCCTTCGCTCTGGAATAGAATTCCAGTTCATGTGAGACAGAGCACCTCACTGAATCTCTTCAAGAAGAATCTCGATAGGTGGATGGGGGATCGTAGGTTTGTCCCAGGGATTACTCCCATGTCACTATTAGACAGAGGCACAGTAAACTAAACCTTAAAAAGGGCACAGTATGCTCAAATCAAGGGGTGGCGTAAGCCATACAGAATCGGACTAGGCTTATAATTGCCCCAGGGCAGATAGCCTAGTATGAACCTATGAACCTATGTCGACAGTGTGTGTATTATTAATATGTACTTTAGCCTGTGTACAGACTGTGGTAGATGTCATTGTTCTAGTTCCCCTCCTATCTGATGTTACATGCTGCTCCACTGTGTCATACTGTATTGGCGTACATGTTTGTAGGGCCATACACACACGTGTCCCATACCACAGACAGTTGTCAGACCAAACTGTGTAGCATATATATATATATATATATATATATATATATATATATATATATATATATATATATATATATTATGAGGATGGTGTAGAACAGATAGTCCATATACTGTAATATTATGCTAGCTTACCATATGTGGCTGTGGCTGTGTTCACACTGGTTGTGGTTATGCACTTTCACACAGGTGTATCTTATCCTGTGCTGTGACATGCCTGTTGAGTCTGCTATATATGCAGGTACATGTGCATTCCCCCATAGGAGATGTAGGCCAGTGTTGAGCCAGTCTGTCTGTGGCCTGCGCAGTGCATTGTTACATGCCTAGCAGCTTAGTGTACTTACCCAGTGAGATGTTATGTGCAGATACTTGCCAGATGTACTGCTGCCGGGCCTCCCTTAACAATCATGTATGTCAGAGCAGTGGGATGCTGTACAGATGTATGTCAATATCTAGTGGGTGGTATGTAGCCATGGCACTCCTGTACCAGCCATCATTATGTGGCAGGCCAGACAGGGTTGTGTGAATGCATAACCTATGGTGGCAAATGTATACCAGTCGTGATGTGTTGTACCCATCTACATGGCTGTCTACATCCATATTGTCAGGCATGGTACACATGTTTTGCACTAAGGGCTTATGTGTATACCTCTGGACTGTACAGAGTGTGTCAGAATTTCCACATATATTGGCCAATATCTCTGCTGCAGTCCACAACGGCATTATGTGCTAGCAGCAGTACTGTACAATGATGTCCTTAGGATGTCTGTCAGTAGTCAATGGCACACATGTTATAAGCAAATGTGACCTCCCACACACACCATGTCTGTGAAGACAATCCCAATGACAGTAGCAATAGTCTACTAATATACCTGCTATACATACCTGACATCCCCTTGCACTATGACCTTGGGACTATAAGGGCTGGCTTAAGGCTACACTCCATGTCCAGGACATATGGTGGAAATATATGTACATATATTTATCCAGATAGCCATATATATATATGATTACACATGTGTAGTACTTCCAATAACCACTGTCATGGCAACCACCTACTCTAAACCCCTACATCATGTGGGAGTGGTCCCTTTACATTTCCTGTGTGATGGACATCCTTCCTGTGTGTGGGCATCAGTGTTACAGACAGCAGGTAGCAATGCCTCTTACATGAGAACTGGCACACTCAGGGCAGCTACATATTTGTAGGAGGTTCCAGAACTACAGACAGATTGTGAGTAGAGTTGTGTTATGCTTTGCATAGTACTGGTGTTACAGTGTGTGTGTACATACTAGTTTACCTTGGAATGTAGTCTGTCTGCATAGCTCACAACTGTGGGCTTATCTTCTTGCTGGCCAGAGGTTTGCCTATCATGTTTTGTCTGTCCACCCCATAGGTCCTGTGTCAGATATTACACTGGTAGTGTGTGTTGAATGCTATTGGTACATGGTTACATCTATTTCTGTTTCTTACCTCAATTCCCTGACTAAGGGTATTTTGCAGACTATCCTGTAACATCAGCAACTTGCTTAATGTATGGCAACACTTGTCCACATATGTGCCTGTGTTCCAGCCCCTGTTCTCCACCTAGATACCAAGCTTTGCACATATGTCATGCTGTTGGTGGTTGTTCTGTAATGGGCTGTGAGTATATCACACTGCCATTGCTGCCATCGGTTCACTGCTGTTGTATCTCTCACACATACCATGGGGCTGGGGCCATATATGTGTGGGCATCACCTACACAATACATGTGTGCCCTTATTAACTCCAGAGGCCAGTGTATGTAACAGTGGTATATGGCCCTGTATTATTGAGTCTAGGGGGGCACCATAAATGACCTAGGCTGTTACAAAATGTGGTGGTATCAGGGGTGAGCTGCCTTAAGGTATCTGGATGTACAACACCATATACTTCACCTATATTTACATTACTTACATGAATTGGATTAATACAAGCCTACTGCCCCCTGCCATACAGACTGCTCTGTTTGTCGGTGTGCTCGTGATGGTGTCAGTTATGCCTTGTTATGTAACAGTTACAACCCACGTGGTCACATGACATCTTTACCACCTACTGAGTTTGTACAGAGTGTAGATAGAGGCTGCTGAACTATACACCTGCATTACATACTGTTGACTGTTTGGTATCCTGTGGCCCAGTTTGTCTTCACTATTGTACAATTTCATAGGTAGGTTCATAGGTAGGCACTAAGCTATTAGCACTAGGGCCTATATAAGCCTAGCCAAAAAGGTACCCTGGCTTTCGCAACCCAAGAAAATTATTTTCCTGTGCCCCTGTCGAGCAGAGCCACAGAACTGATCCCTGGGGTGAATTTCCTATTTCCCATCCAATCATCAAGATTTTTCTTGAAGAGTGCTAATGAGGAGCTCTGTCTGACATAGTTAGGTAGTCTGTTCCAGAGTATGGGAAGTCTCTGGGACAGGAATCTATCCCTCCAGCATGTTCTGTTTATTGTGGTGACAAGGTTTAGGTCCCTAGAGTGTGTAGCTCGGCGGGATTGGGATTTCTTTAAGTGGAGCATGTCCAACAGCTCTGGGTTTGACATAGCTTTGTATGTTAGGCAGAGATTGCCTCTGAGTAGGCGATATGCGACGAAGTAAAGCTGGAGTTTTTTGAGGCGGTCTGCGTAGGGCATCTGTTTGAGGCCAGTAATCCTCATTGTGAGGTATTTCAGTGGCCTTTCCAGTTGTTGTAGATGTCTTGTGAAGTACATACCAAAAGGGGCGTTGTACTCTATAATGGGTCTAATGAGTGATGAGTGGAGGGGAACAATGACCTCTTTTTTCTGGATGAGAAACCTTTTGTGATGAGGTGAGCCACATAGAAGTATTTCCTGACCACTGTGGCGATGTGATTATCAAAGGAGAGACTACTGTCCAACTGTGTCCCAAGTTCTCTTATCACACTTTCGGCATTAAGTTGACTACCAATTATGTGGTAGTTCATGGGTACAGAGTTTTTACTAAATGGGATGACAATACACTTTTTGGCATTGAGCTTCAGGCCATGGCTTTGACATCAGGCATCTGTCTCAGTGAGGCCCTTTTGTAGTATGTCCACATTGTTAGGAATTTCGATTATGGCTCCTAGTTTGCTGTCATCTGCAAACTTTGTTAGCCAAAGACCTTCTGTGTTAGCCTGTACTTCAGAGAAGTAGATACCAAACAGGAGAGGACCCAGGACTGAACCCCGTGGTACTCCACTTGTCACTGGTCTGAAGTCAGATTTGGAGTCTGCTACTTTCGCAGTGTGGGTTCTGTCCATGAGCCAGTTGCCAACCCATCTTGTGACATAGGGATTTATACCTAGTTTATTGAGCTTCTCTATAATTCCAGAGTGTAGGATGGTGTCAAAAGCCTTGGCGAGATCTAGATAAGCTGTGTGAACCACCTTACCCTCATCTATGGCTTTGTTGACTGCTTCAAAGAAGTCAATCAGGTTTAGGAGACATGATCTGCCTTTTACAAACCCGAACTGGGTAGGGTCCAGAGTTTGGAGATTACCAATGTCTTTGTTTATGAGTTCCATGATGATACGTCCCATGGCCTTGCAGATCAGGCTCATCAGGCTAATGGGGTGGTAGTTGCCGGGGTCTGTCTTGGCTCCCCCTTTGTGGAGTGGGATAACCAGCATGGTGCACCATTCAGTGGGCACAAAGCCTGAGGTGAGGCTATGATTGAACATGGTACTTAGGTAGGGTGCCAGTTCATTCTGTAGTTCATGTAGAACGCAGCCTGGGATATTGTCAGGTCCCATGGATGCTGTGTTCTTGGCTTTGGATAGTGTGTTTTTTACCTGTGCAGCCATGATTACAGGAACTTTGCATTCTTCCAGTATAGAGATGGGCCCTCTAGGGGGTGAGAGGGGGGTAAAGTTAGCACTGAACCTAAATGCCAGGATGTTGGCAATATCAGTTGTTTTTGTATATTTAGTGCCATTGTGCTGTAACTCAGAGCAGATCTGAGTGTTGCCATTGAGATTCTTGACATAGCTATAGAATGCTTTGTGGTTGTCTTTAGAGTCAGTGGCAATTTTATTTTTGTAATTAGCTTTGGAGGATTTTATGAGAGATCTCAGTTTCTTACTGAGGTTGACCAGGGAGTTCCTCCAGTCATGGGAATTTACTCCTTTTTGCAACAGTTTCTTTCTTCTGTTGTAGAGTTTGTTTATGGCAGAGGACTACCAGATTGGCTTCCTTTTTTTGGAGGATAGCATCGTGGTTCTATTAGGGATAGCATGATCCATGCACTAGTGTAAGTGCTTATAAAGTGCATTTGTGTAGGATTCAGCAGTCGTACCTCTATTGTCCGTCTGCATGGGTGTCATGAAGTTTGCCACTTCTGTCTTAAGAAGTTTGAAGTTGGCTTTGGAGAAGTTTTTTATGGTGGTTTCCCTAATTGGGGGTGGGGTGGGATGTGGATGTCTAGGGTGATTAGCTTGTGGTCGGATCTGACGAACAAGGAATTGACCTCTGGTGTGGAACACAGGTTGCCCATGTTGGTAATGACCAGGTCTAGGATATTGCTGCCCCTGGTGGGGATGTGAATAAGTTGATCCAAGGCGTTGGAATTTATGAATTCCAGAAAACATTGAGCAAAACAGTTGGTACATGAGTAGTTTTCCCAGTTAATGGTGAGATAGTTGAAATTGCCCATTATTAGGGTGTTGGGTTGTACCCTAATACTTTCCAGTATATCAAGAAATGAGGAGTGGGAATCCTGGGGCATGGTGGTGTGTCTGTAGCAAGCTACAATTTGGAATGTGGTCTTGCTCAGAGTTAGTTGCACTTGGATAATCTTGGATGCATTATGCTGTGCAGCTAGCCTGGAGGTGTGGATATCCTTAATGAATATGGACACGCCTACACCTTTAGTGCTTTGTTCCGGGTTAGGTGGCCGAAAGGTGTGGTATGAATTATAGCCTGGTAATGCAGGGGTGCTCACTGGAGCTTTGAACCAGGTCTCTGTACTGCATGGATGTCGATGTTCTCCATTTTAAGGAGTGCCTCGAGTGAGAGCATTTTGAGGTTTAGACTTCTAGCATTGAGTAGCATTATCCTCAGATTTTGCTTGCTTGTACCTGTTATGGTGGTGAATTTGTCATTTGAATCTTGCCTAAAAAAGGCACTATAGGGTTGGCAAGAGTCTTAGCCAGTATCTGGAATCCCAAGGGCAACAGGTGCAGTCCATCTCTGGCAAAGCACTGTGGTCTGTCGATCATGTCGTCCCAGGCAGACAAATACTGGATCCCCTTAGCATGACACCAGAAGCTTAACCAATTGTTGAAGTCAATCATTTTGTCCTTGTACTGTGGTATTATTCTGGGTGATGGCAGGATGCTACTCAGGGCTAGGGTCATACCTGCATGGGCTACAAGATTGGAGAGCTCCTCCATATCTCTTTTCATGTAGTCTAGGGAGGTACATCTCAGGTCATTCACACCAACATGGACAATGACAGTATCATATTTGTACTTGTTGTGGAGTGACCTGAGTGCGTGTGTTATGTGGCGGATCCTGGCACCTGACAGACAACTGACAGTAACTTTCTCCTTGTTTAGCCTGGTGAGTGGAACATCAGTGTGCCTGACTATAGAGTCACCTATGACTAGAGTGTTGGGTACGTTGTTATGCCTTATGGGCTGTGGTTGAGTGGCACACTGAGTTTGTGGGATATGTGTCATTTGGGTTGCGTTGGGGGGTGGAGTTTGCTTGCGTTTCTGCTTTGGAGGTCCCTGATGCTTGGGCAGGTTTTTATTGAGAGCCTCCATGTGTGGTGTTTTTCCTAAGACCTCTCTGTGGGTATATGTTGCAGGCAACGATTGTCATTTGTATGGGTGGCCCATACTGTGTCCAGTCATTCAGGGGTTAACTGTAGGCATTGTGGCTGTTCCATATTGTGTGCACCTTCTACTTATGTATCTTAGTGTACATATATCTGCGTGTGTATGTGTAGTCACATGTATATCTGTATATATATATATATATATATATATATATATATATATATATATATATGTGTGTATATATATATATATATATATATATATATATATATGTGTATATAAATATGTATATCTGTATCTGCATATCAGTGTCTGTGTATCTGTATCTTGGGGATGTTGCTGGCTTCCACATATTACATTTCCCATAGAAGGCAGACTGTACTGCATGATATGTTACCAATACCAGCCTGACATCATACAGGTAGGATGTAGTACTGGTAACATCTTGTGCCCATGTTGTGTCAGGTCCTGGTTATGGGATCTGCAACACTTAGTAGTGTATTGTAGGGCAGATGTGTTTGGCTGTGGGGGGATGCCTATTCGTACAAGACGTATAGTGTGTGAGGCCTCTCAACCCAATTAACAGTGCATGTGGACATATGTGTATTTGTTAATCTGCCATTGCTATCTACAGATGTATGGCCATATATATCGGTATATATATATATACATATATATATATATATATATATATATATATATATATATATATAGATATATATAGATATATATATATCTGCTAACATATATATATCTGCGTACACATATGTAACTTGCTGTGTATATGTGACATATAGGTGTAGACACATAAATGTGTCGATGTAGGTATTTGCATGTATATATGTTCATCTATATTGATATATATGTATATAGTTTTAGAAATCTATATATCCACATATATAGATATTTTGTATATGTTTAGATATTAATATATTTGCACAGACATACATCTAGATGTTGGTATACATTCTCTGTACTGTTGCATGACTGGACTGGGTGATATGTTTCTGAAAACATAGGATTTTATTTGTATCTGGCATGGCTTAGTGGTAAATCTCTTTGTCCGTGGTGTGTATTGTCCTGTGTTTGAGCCTTGCAGGAGCTGTTTGTTTTGCTGTTGGGCAGAACACGGGCCGTTGGGTACAGAGTGATTAAGGCACTTTAAAGCAGTTGTAAGCGGGTGTGCTCGGGTTTGCGATAAACTAAGTAATGCTAACCTCCGGTTACAGTTTCTTACACTCAGTTAGCTTGTACTTTGCTTAATCTGTGTAAGCAATGCTTACCCTCGGGCAAACGCACTTAAACACACTTACTAGTGCTTATATATGCTTACTACTGCTTATTTGTGCTTAAACCTGCTTACTAGTGCCTTATTCATTATGACACTGACACTTCACATGTGCATTTAATGCAGTACTCCAGTTCACATTTAAATGCTATTTAGTGTGTTATACAGCACAAAAATGTTCATATACTGATTTCACATGGAAAATGGAATATGCTGCAGTAGGACTCGAACCAGGAATTCCTGCTCGTTAGGCGGATACTCTGCCCACTACACTATTGCTTTGCTGTTTCATTTGCATATATCTTCCTTGTTATCCTCTTCAGTCTTTTAAGCTGCTTTAACTGTAGCTTAGCTATGGGCACACCCGCGCACTTACAGTTAGCTTTAGTCGGTGTTTAAAAAAAAATAAAAGGGTTTCTTTATTTACTTTTTCAGCACTGTTGCTGTTGTACACATGGGGAACTGTTGGTGGGGATATGCAGACACCTATGAGTGATCTCACTCATCTCTTAACACTTTCTGCTTTTCTGCATTGCAGGGGCATGTTTATTCTGAGAGCTCTTCTGCCAGACATGCCCCCTGCACTTGTACTCACTCCGTGTAAGCCTGGGAGCTCAGGCAGCACTCCTTCATTAATATGCATGGCGCGCTGCCGTCCTGCTCCGAAACGGGCACTTCCGTGCAGGTCTAAACTAGAAGATTAGTCAATCCGGGGGATTGTCTAAGCCAGTTATTAAGATACCTGTTTGCTGCATGTTTATAATCTGGCAGACTCATAAACGGAATTATTATTATCAATGAGCTGAGGTGTACATATATTACTCTAAGTACATCATCCTTTGTGTGGTTCAAGCAGATATAAGATAAAAGATATACACCAGCATGAATAATTAAGTGATTGTGTCTCCATGGCTTTGTTGCAATTGTATTGACCATATTAGGTATATTTAAACTTTTTAAGCCACAGAGACTTGATACAGTAATGTTTTCCTTACTTACTTCAGCTACTTAATGAAGTAACTGTCTGGTCTGGGAGTTCCTTAAGAATATTGTACCCTTATTTTTTTTTTTTTCCATCACAAATATACATTTTAAATTAGAGTTCCTAGTATTACTGTTTTCAGTAACAGCATGAGCAGGCACATCATTTATATCAGTGAACTGCTCCACATTGAGAAGTGCAGGATTTTTGTCTCCGGTCACACTTTTCTGGCAGACAGAGGACTCCTCATCCATAATATTAACATTCTCTTGGCTAACTTCTGTCAAATGTTTCTTTTCCATAACATTTTGATTAGCATTTCTTACTGCTCTGTTGTTTAATAAATTAAGATGTGATATTTCTAGAGTAATAAAGTCTTCTGATAGACATGAATATCTGTGCCTTTCTCTTACATTTTTTTTGTTTTACTACATTAGAGTAATGCAAGTCAAGATCCAGTTCTGGGGACCTGCTACATTTACTGTTGTATATATTGTTTTGTTTTCCCAATGCTGTGCACAAAGTTGTTGAATAACATTGCTGGGAATCTCTGCTGTCTCTCGATATGTGTGAGAATGGAACTTTTGTGAATCTTGTACATTTATAGCTGATAGTTTGCCCGCCAAAATTCATTTAAGTCTGTTTGTGAACAATGATCCTTTCTCTTGAGGACAGGATAACACCTCAAGGTTAATAATTTTGTTGACTTGAGTTATCAGGTTTGAGTTTTGAATTTATAGAAGAAATAGTTAAATAGGTTGGTACTACAATAACATCCACATTGTTAAATTTTCTGATATTTGGCACATTTTGAGAAGTACACCTCTCTGTTTCTTTTTTAAAAGCTTTTTTGAATATACATATTTTTGGCATAGTGTTAGATCCATGTTCATTAAAAAGCCATTTTCTTTTGTTAACATGGCACTTAATACAAGAGTAAACTGCCTTTCAATCAAGTAGAAAATTACAAATGAGCAAATCTGTACATGTTAAAGTCTAACATTATAATTACTACATATGACAGCAACAGTTGTACTGTAAGTTTAACAAATATGAAATTACTATTTAATTAATACATAAATTGCCTTCTGCTGGTTACCCCTTATAAATCAGACACTTTGCTTTAAAATACCTGAACCAGTTGCGGGGCACAAGCAACACCTTATGTAATATGGAACAGCAACCCACACGAAACTCCAAAACACAACTTTTCTGTGAATGATTTTAATATATTTTATACCTCTTTGCAAAATCAGTCTCCATTAATAAGAGACTTAAAAAAGTCAGAGCACTGACATCAAGTAAAACCACTGATACGTCGGTCATAGTATATAAATTTCACTTTATGTAGAAGAAAAATTCACTACTTGGCAATATGCTTGTTATGATACTTAAAAGAAGGAAGTAACATTTTGAGATGGATCTACCTAAAACAGACTTGATAGAGTATTAGAGAGAGTAGCTATGACAGTAAAAACATTGTTTTCAGTATTAGCATTCATATAGTACATGAAAATGCTAAAGCTAGCACATAGAAAACAAATCTAGTTTCCAACTCCCTCCCTCCTTCTCTTGCCATACAGTGGTGCAAAGACGCATACTTGATTCTTCATGTCACATGTGCCCATGCACAGCTTCTCAGATTTCCTTCTGCTTGCTACAAGATCATCTAAAAATCATAGAAACCTTGATGGACACCCAAACCCACCAATGAAAATAAGACAGGGTAATAACATCACATTTTAAAATAAGTAAATATAAACAACAAAAGCTAAGCTGCATCTTCACACTGTGTTAGCAGCTCAAAATACCACAAACCTCTCAGGAGAAACAGTTACACT
This sequence comes from Protopterus annectens, assembly GCF_019279795.1. Lineage (NCBI taxonomy): Eukaryota > Metazoa > Chordata > Ceratodontiformes > Protopteridae > Protopterus > Protopterus annectens. The sequence goes on from NC_056744.1 coordinate 127,891,685, forward strand.
TAGGAAGTTTGGACAAACAAAAGCATGTGCTAAGAACCTGACACGTCACTGGTAAATTCAGTACTACACCTTTGTAATGAAATGTACTCTGTAGACTTTATCAAAAGACCAGATTTGCCACTGGTAGGTCTAATTAAAGTTAAACTCAAATTCAGGTTAGTTAAGGTACTTGTTACTAAGCTCCCTGACAATAAAACTTTGAAATAATAATATAAATAAAACACCAGAAAGCAGAAAATTACAGCACATTTTGAGTAAAACTGTTGAAAACATTAGGTAAACTAAAAAAATGTCTTCTGCTGCAATAATTTTCTAAATGCTCATAAAACAGATTAAATGAATAAATAAAATATATAAGTCATCAAAATTAAAATCAAGTTCAAACAAACGGGCTCTGAGAGTCTGGAGCTTTTCTCCCCAGGCTTCCTCTGAACAGGGGCCTTTGTGCCCAGCTGGACTTTCCCTGGTCAAAAAATGTAAAACAAAACAATAAACAACCAAATATGTGTTACTAGATCCTCCTTTAGACATCAAACACTTAATGAATCATTGACATTTTGCTAAAGCAGTGGTCCTATCATATAAAGACAGGTGAAATCAGTTAGTCAGTCCTGTTGGACAAAGTTCTTGGCCACAGGTAACAAACTACATGGCTCATATCAAGGAAACCAGTCCTCTGAAAGTCACACCAATTCCAAGCTGGAAGCTCCATTTAAATAATAAAAACACCTTTTGAACTTATAATGGTAGACAACACAGTTCACAGAGTGGCCAGACTAGATGTGAAAAACTGAGTGACCAGTTCACCTGCTTCAATAGAAACTATTCTGTGGGAATATAGTTAAGCCAGATTGCTCAGGCTGTCAACCATCTAAAAGCCATGGCTGAATGAGTAGATGAAGACGAGATATCTCTTGACAGGTACATTGCTTTCTTCTGAAAGCTCTCTGATTAACCCTATAATGCTTATCAAGCCTACGTTTGATATGAAAGCAGCCTGCACTTCTCCATTTATGCTCAAAGCATTGTCCTTCTCTACTCTGAGCATGGTGCTCCATGTCAGACTATAGCTTACATGATGTAGGTGAACAGGCATATGCAATGAGGGGCAAGTTATTCCAGTGAGGAAAATAGAGCTATATTACAAGTTGAGAGAAACTCATCTCGGCACCTACAAATGGGCATCTTAAGGACTCAGTCAAAGGCCTAGCAAGGCAACAAATGCCTAGCCAGGCAACAAAGGAGAAAGAAAAAAGGAGAGAAAAGAAAGAAAGAAAGAAAGAAAGAAAGAAAGAAAGAAAGAAAGAAAGAAAAAGAAAGAAAGGCAAACTGATCACAGGGTGCAACACATTTCCTGCATTTAACCTGCTCAGGATTGGTGGGCTGTAACTGGATAGGCCTATAATTCTTAGAGTTTTTGAAGAGACTCCTGATCTTGCAAAAGATTGGTGTGTTGACCTTTTGTACTTGAAGCAGTCACAGAGAGTTTTAGTTTGTAAGTACTGTAGCTTTCAATAATGTATTTTGACATCACACTGACTTAACCACTGAATCTTGGTTTCATCCTGCAAGATACAGAATTTCCTTACAGCCTTGTAATGCAATACTTTCTGTTCCTGGAGCTTGGCTTGCATTATTTTTATCTCTGTTTATTGCTTTCAGGACCTAATAATTGAAGCAGCAATAATAGTATGTCTTTTCTGAATGTTCACCTCACTTTAGAATTTTCTTACTGCCTGGATCAACCTATGACCTGCCTGTGGGATTGTGGATATCTTATACCTGATATGGCATGGCTGAATTCCCAGTGCTTTGCAAACTCCTAAAACTCTTAACTGAAAAACTGTGGCTATTGTCAGAAACAACTTATTTTGGAATTGCAGGCCTTTTTCTCATTTTCTACAGCGGTTACAGTCTTACATTAACTGTCAACAAGTCTCTGACTTAAATGATACTCTCTTACCTTCTTTGACAATCACACGTCTTCTCTCACGCAATCGATCCATCTATTTGCAGGATGCCTTAATTTCCTCTTGATCTCTTTCTATCTATCTATCCCAAATCTGCTTTTCAAATAATCTTCTGGTTTCCTGTACATGCGGCTGAACCACCATAATTTGTTCACGTTAACTTTCTCTGCATTTGGCACTTTGGCTTCTGCCTGATGTCCTCGTTGCTTCATCTGCGCTACAATGTGCATTGTACCAGGTCTCAGGCACTTTATCCCCATCCCCTCTAGCTTCCTCATCTGCTCTGCCTTCACTGCCCAGGTTTCCATACCATATGGTAGCACTGGTTGCACTACAGACTTTTGTCACACACTAACCCTAACTCTCTGTATTGACTGGCGGCAGCCCCTCTGATTTTAATTGTGACCTTCTCATTCAGACTTTCCTTCTCCTCAACCACTATTTCCAAATATGTGAAGATGTTAACCTGTTCCAGTATTTTCACTTCTATTTTAGTTCTCAGCTTCTTTTTATTTCCCCCACTTGCAGTCTTGTCTGTACTCAGTTTCATCCCGTGTGCCTCCACTTTTGCTTTGCATTCCACTATCATTTGCGAATTTCCTGTTCAAAGTCTGCTTGTAATACCATATTCTCTTTATACTTCAGCTTTCCATCACCATTATCAACAGCAGTGGGCTCAGAGATGAACGGTGATATACCCTCATTTCCAATTAGAACCCCTCTGTAAATCTGAACACTGTTCATACTTGTATCATTGGGTCCTTGTACATCACCCGCACTAATTCTACCAATGTTTCTGGGACTACAAATCATTGGAGGAATGTCCAAATCAGCTTTATTGGAACAGTGTTATATGCTTTCTCTAATCCTAGGAATGCCTAGTTGGACTCTTTCCTCATTTCTGGCCTCTTCTCAACTATATGTCTCACTACAAATTTCAGGTCTCTTGTGCTGCATCCTGATGTGAAACCAAACTGCTCATCTCTCATCTTACATTCTACTACTTTGAATATTTGTTTATCATTCACCCTCTCCAGCACTTTCTTGCAGTGTGACATGAGCTTGATACCTCTATACTGCCCATAGATGTGAATATCCCACTGTTCTTTTACAGTGGCACTAGAATGCTTATTCTCCAGTCATCTGAAATATGCATTTCTCTCTATATTGGTATGAGTACCCGTATGAGCCATTTTTTCCATAACACGCTCAATATCTTGATCACATCTGTGGTGATCTTATCTGAGTGTGCTGCTTTCTATGACTTCATTTTTCGTAGTGCTGATCTTACTTCTTCTAAGGTGGACTATTCTTTCTCTTTCATCAAAGGCTGTGACTGGGGCAGTACAGCTTCTCAGTTTTTTTTTCATAAGCTACTTGATGTTTTCTTCCATTGCGTTTGATATCCTGTGGACTGGTGAGCAAGTTGTTTCAGGCGTCCCTTATGAAGGCTGGCTGATGAATATCTTCTTTATTTTTCTCTCTTTGCCTTTAACATGATAGCATTTCGTTGTGTAGCTGCTAAGTCACTTTCCAGGAGCTGGTAATGTTCCACTGATGCCTTGCTCTTTGCCATTGCAACTGCTGTCTTAGCCTCTTTGTTAGGTAAGAAGAATTTCTTCTTAGCATGGTCTGTCTTTTATATCTCCCAATTTTTCGTGCACTCCTTTCTTTTGATAACCTCTTGAACATTTGCATTGCAGCACCATCTTTTATTATAGGTTCATAGGTTCATAGGTGTATACTAGGCCAATGAGCACTAGGTTCTTTATAAGCCTAGACATGTAACCCAAATGTGTCCCTCAAGTTATACATTTTAGATGTTTATATAGGGGTGATTGTTGGTTACAACATGATTTACTGACTGCCATATTTCCAAACCTGGCTTAGCTGCACATCTGTTCTGCAGTCTTCACATATGGTGCTTTGCGACACTGCCATTCTTCTTCATCTCCACCTATTTCTTCTTCTTCCTGAGGTTGTAGAGCCCTGAATAGTTTCTCGAATGCAGGTGTTTTCTCCAGTTAATTTTCATGACTTCAGCCTAGTTTCAATTGACATTAGAGCCTTCTCTGACCACTTCTTGCAGCTTATGTTGCTGCCAGTGGTTTATGCTGTGGTTTGACAGTTTCACTGTGGAAGACTTTGCATTCTCTTCATCAGTGCTGTTATCCTACCCTGGTTTTCTTAATGCATTGCTCATTTGTTATTCAAAGAGAATCTTAGTCCCCTAGCTAGCAAACTCCACATTTGAGGTATTTCTGTCAAGCAAGCCCCCCCCCCCTACAAATCCATGTAATAGTGCCTGAAGGTTAGCAAAGGTTAATATTTGTTTCCCTTCATCTACAAATTGCATTTCCACAACAGTCCATTCTACCGCTAAAACCAAGTAGCAAGACCTTCCAGTCCTTTTTTGGGCAATGCCCAGAAATATCTTTGAGCTCTTCCCTAAGTTGTGTGCCTGGACCTGTGCACTCTCACACTCCCAGAACATTACCTGCGCTACTTTACCACATCTCCGACAGTGACTATTCTGTAGCTTGTCTGACATGTGATGCCATCTATGAATTATCCCGAGTAGCTAGACCTTCATTTGAAACTATGTCCCTAGTCTTTTCAAATTTTCTGATATAGTGCCATTTGTCTATGACTTATCTTCACATCCTCTACTTTCTCCCAATTCCTAAGAACATTCCAGATTAGTGCTCTTGCTTTTCTATCCCACACTTTCATATAGATTAGACTAGCTGTAAATCTCTTAACCCCCAACCCATTTTGTTCAAGGTATTGGATAAAACATCTGTGCACCTGTGCAATGTTTCTCACCATATATACACTATACAGTTGTTCCATTACAAGCCAGTCTCCACTCTTCATCTCGTATTCTTCTTTGATCTGCTGAAATATCTTACATCCTCCCTGTTCTTTTCTATTCATTATTTGTGACTGACTCAATATTTGTTTCTGTTGCCATCTGTCCTTAACACGTTTATTAATACTACTTTGAGCCATTGAGTGTAACCCAATCTTTTTCAAAGGGCCTCTTCCTAATATGCAATTCCTTAATCTTATGCTGCCTTCCCACCAGGTCATGAACCACTTCCATGGAACCCAGCATAATCCCATTTTCCCACTTAGATACACTCTTTCACAATTCAACCTCTTGTAACAGCTGAGCCATATCAAATGCCAGTGAATACCTCTCCAAATTGGAAAGACGTCATCCTCACATAGATATCGGTATCTACATTTTATCTACTGCAGTTCTCTGTCCTCCTCCTTCTCCCGTTATCCATTTGTACAATACTTGTTGTATCTGCCTTATCTACTACCCTGATATATTTTATTTTTAATAAAAAAAAATGAATCATCAAGTAATAACTTTCTTTCTTCCTTCATGCTCCAATACCCAATCTATTCAGCTCACAATCACAGGGGTGGTGGATTTTATCCTGACAATAAATGGATGCAAAACCAATTCACAAAGAAACAATAGGGGGTATATGTATGTCTCCCAGATATGCAATAACATCTGGAAGAATATTTGCCTGGAAGTGTTTAAATAGGTATGTTTATACCCCAAACAGACTTCAAATAATTTTTCCCCAGGTAGACAGCAAATATTAGAGGTGTGATGGGGAAGAAAAAGGTAACTGGGAACATATTTTCTGGGAGTGTAATGAATTTGCAAACTTTAAAGATTCCTTGCAGACTGCTCTGTTGGAGATGCTGGGTGAACAAATTGGATTGAATAGGGAAATTATTATTTTTTGAGCTATGATACATAATCAGAATTGCCTAGACATAGTAAGGCCTTGTTGAGTCTAAGTATGGTGGCTGCCAAAAAAGCAATTACTAGAAAATGGAAATCAAAGTATAATCCATCTTTCCTAGAAGTAGCAAATATAGTAACAGAAATCAAACAACTGGAACTGGGATTGAAACGGGTAGGAGCATTATATAGGAAAAAATGGGAAATGTGAGATAAATACATGCAGAGGAGGAACAAGGTTTAAAAGAAGGCAGGAGTTGAATGAGCTATGTAATGGATGACTAACAATGACTGGATGTTAAAAGTGATGTATAATGTTTGCAGCTATAGTTGTGTTGGCATGGTCTAGAATGTATAATGTTTGTAGCTGAGATTGCTTCGCTATGGTTTATTTTCATTTATATAAATGTAACATGGCCTGTGTTATACATGATAATTTAATAAAGATGTTTCTTGTTAAAAAAAAAAACATAAATGGGTGCAAAAGTCAAAGAATTAATCCTGGATAGGATACCAATGTATTGCAGCACACATGTGTATAATGGTATTTTGCCTATGGTTTCTATTAAGATAATTCATTAATTTTCATTGTACTTCAGTATGCAATTAGTGCCAACTGCTATTTCAACTCTGCACATTTTGAATATGTCAGTGTTTTACTTCATAACTTGAATAGTCACACTTCTGCTGTACAATGTTTTATGAAACAACAGTTTGTATGAAATAACAGGCTACATTGAATAACTATATCAGTAAATCCTTATCAAAGGGCAAGATTGTCGCATAATCTCATATTCGCATGGACAATGAAAAACAGAATGAAGTACAGTCATTGTTTAATTACAGGCTGTTTTAAGTTAATATTTAATTGTACTATATCAGGAACAACCTTGAGTCCCACAAAGAACATCATTTTATTTCAGAGCACACCGTACACTGAGTAATTAAAGGAACTTACGCAGAAGGTACTCTGAGCTGTCGTGATCGTAATCATTGTCCTCTGGGAAGTGGTTAATCCTGAAACAACTGCCTTTGTACAAGCCTGAAATAAATAATTAAATTACATAAGCAGCACATAAGGTACGTGTCAGCATTAATTAGATTCTTAGTGTTACTACATTGTCTGGATTAACAGGGTGTCATTTTCATTTTATTGCATGCTGCAAAGTCAGGTTGCCAAAAAGCTGACGAAAGCCATTGTCACACCCCTTGTCCCACCTCTTTCTGTTAATAAATGCGCACTATTTCTTTTAAAAGTTAATAATCATGCTAACAACAACCTTAAAGAAACAGTAAATAAATAACAGATGAACAAATACATAACCATTCTGCATATGCTTAAAGGCATTTTATAACATTCTCAGTATTCTGCCAAATAGTTAAACTATTACACTAGAGAAGCATTAAGGTTTAAAAGTCATACGGATGAAATGAAGGCAAAAAATGTTTTTCTTAATTTCTACAAAATTATTTATACTGTAGACAGCGAAGTCTGTAATTTCACTGCAGAGAATAAAGTACAGCTGGTAAGAGCACCACTGTTTTCTTTTTGGCGCTCTTTTGATCAGAAAAGTTGCCACACTTCACAGCTCCCTGGATACTGGTTATAACAGTCAATGAATATTCTAACAAAATAAATTAAATTCATATAGGAAATTCAAATGAAACTGTAAAGAATTTGGGAAAAATACAGTTCAGAAATGTGTAGGCTTCCAAAATGACTCAAAATACCTGCCATGTACTCACCAAACCTGATTTCCTGACAGACCCCCTGATTTCCTGGCAGACAGCACCCTACAGCTAAACTTTGATGCCAAAAGAAATTCTAAGCCTGTAATGGCTGCTTCCTCCTAGTCTATGAACAAACAGCAGATTTATTCTTTCATTTTTACCACACTGAAAGTTGATTTCCTGTTTAAAAATGCCTCTGCATGTCTATAAGTGGGACCTTGCTCATAGTAATTTTATTTAATTGTTAAAGTTTCAGTCTAATCACTATGGGATCTCACAGTAATTTATCAAGCTCAGGCTTACTGGTTCCTACTGATTCCGGTTCACCTTCAATATCAAATCCCTGTTCAAGGTGATCACCCGCAAAGATGGCCTGACAGTACTGCCATATTTCTCAGAGGCATGGAAAATATGAAATCCACATTTACAAAGAGTGTCCTCAGACCTAACAATTTTTACTTTAAAAACAATTTCAGTGGGTGAATGTGGAGTATCACTAGGTACCAAGATGAATGTTGGTAAACAGTGTTTTCTTTACTTCTTAAGAGTATGGGCAGAACTCTGTAAATGGTACTTTGATAAGTGTGTTTTCTTCTGCTTCAGGGATGCCCCAAGAGCATGTTTAGAAATATTTACTATGGCTTTGTGTGAACTGGCAGACACAGATCTGGCAGTCACTTCATTAAACTGACACTGAAATGGTAGACACATTGTTTCCTCAGCAGACAGCAATTTAATTGTCGTGCAAATCTGTATACCACTGTTTCACATATAGCATTTGTCGCACACGCTGTCCCTGCCATCTTCATCCTGTCATTCTTTCATCCTCTACACTCACTTTTCTAAATAACAAACTGCAAGTGTAGAACCTACTTGTTCAAACAGCTTTGTTATAGCTCATACCATCCTAGCTATTTAAAAATCACTTACTTTATTCAGTTTCTTCATTTCAGCAGGTAATGCACTGAAAATGATGATTTTACTGACCAAGATGACCTTGTGCATCTATTTTTTATTAACGGAGGAATCCATGATTGAGGAATATGTGTTTGAAGCGAATGCTGTTTGACAGCAGTGCAATGGCTTTAATGATCAAAGCCACTTTCAGGGAATAGGTGATGTTACCCTTTCACCACTGTACAACAGTGGAGCTGGTATATAGAAGTTAGGGGGAGTATGGAGGTCTCCCCTAGAGGGTTTGCCCTTTGCAAAATAAAAACATTAAAAAAATATGAAACTGGCTTTCAGTGATTTTTTTTCACTTTTTTGCCTACTGGATAAATAGCAATCAACAAATAATCACAAATCCCCATGATTGTTGCAGGCAGACCATAATTGGAAGGGAGCACTACCACTGCTCCTACATTTTATTCTCAGATATTGAAATATCAAAAATATAAAAACATATTTTGAGAGTTGCTGATATTTTACTTCATTGAACTTTGTCACAGGTGCTGTGCTTTGTTGATGTTCTGTTCTCCTTCTTCAGTCTGGGGTTTGTACAATGGAGACCCTTATGACAAGGGTCCTGGGTAATGTGTTGGATTGCCTTATGGGCTTTGCTCTTCGGGCTCCACTAGTCCTCTATTATGCTCAACATCTTTATATACATTTTCTTAAACATTTTCCTGATCTTGCCTCACACTGTGTTTCTCCAGTTTGTTTATTTCAGTTTTCAAAGTTAGAAGAACTAATGACCTTCTTCTACTAACTTGATCTGTAGGTCCCTACTGGTTATATGCTGTTAATATGTAGATGCAAACTACATCCCTTCAGTAACTTACAGTATTTAAAACCTGCATCCAGAGTATGTCTAACTCGTTTATGTTATGAATATCCTTGAACAGACTGACATCCAAAATCTATCTTGGTGCCTTCATTTCATTTGGTTGTTAAAGCTGATGACCCTATGCTGCATTATCTTGACAGCATGAGTGCTGCTTTGGTAATGAGGTCAGAACTACACACAATCCTTCAAATGAAACTAAGCAGGATTCTGCAACATGGTTGATTTATTTTGTGTGTCACTGATGTGATGGTGAATCTGGATTTATTGCTGCACTATATCCTGAAAACCTGTATATTTATTTAGTTGCATATTTATTGCTTTTGTTAAACCAGAATGGGCATTAGCCTAAGAATACATTTTCTTAGGCATAACACAGGAGACGTGACTATACAGGTTTGGAGATACTATTTATTTTATTTATTTATTTTACATTTGTTGACCAGGTTAGTCTGGCTGGGCAGAAGCCCTTTTTCAGCAGTGACCCGGGGAGACAAGCTCCATTAGAGTACAAATATAGCAGTCTAGTATACAGATTACACTTCATATTTTAACAATAGTTAGCAGAGAACTATTTACAATATTTACATTACAGTCAAGATTAAACAGTAGTTTTGCAGTAAGGCTTTACAAAGCACAGCAAAGGAGTAAAACTGTGGAGATGAGTGGAGGTAATAAAGAGGGGGTTTAGGAATCAAGTATAGGAGAGATGGAGGTTGGAAATAAGAGGCAGTGGGAAAAAGGGGTTAGAGGAGGGGCTAGACATAAATAGGGATGTGATACAGGAAAATTAGATTTGAGATGACACTGGAGGTTGAGGATAGAAAAACGTGTGGAACCACAGGAGAGAGGGGGGTATGTAATGTAGGAAAGTATGAAGGTTAGAGGTGAGAGAAAGAGGGACAGCATAGATATTTGTATGGTGGCTGACCACAGTGGCAGTACCAATGATTTCTGAGGTGTTCCTTTAAAGCTGCTTTGAATAATTTTTGGTTGGTGAGGGACCTTATCTCTTGAGGCAGTTTATTCCAGGATATGGATGGGTGGTCGCTATAAAGTTTACATCCTGTTTTAGTTGTGGGTTTGTTGATTTGGAGTAACTTTTGGTTAGAGCTTCTTAGTTGTCTGGAGGGAGAGTAGTAAGGGATGAGTGGCATGAGTGTTGGACAATACGAAGGCAAGTAAAGGATAGAGGGAATAATGAAGAGCTGTGAGAGTAAAAGTTGGTGAGGTAATTCTAACCAGTTTATTACTTTTAGTAAGATGCAGTGATGGGATTTATAGTTTTGATGTGCTGCAAAGCAAGCAATTTTATTGTGGGTTGTTTCAAGTTTGGTGAGAAGGGTAGAGTCAAGAGTGGGTGCTATACATAAGACTGGCTAGGAGGTATGATTGAGTGAGTGTAATCTTGGTGTCAGAGGAAAGGAGTTGTTTAGATCTGTAGAGGAGCCCGAGTTTTTGATGGGTCGTTTTGATTCAGTTATTAATATGTATGTCAAATTTTAATTGATCGTCTATGGTAATTCCTAAGAGTTTGGTGCTAGGTTCAACTTGTATGGAGGTGTTGTTAAGAGATAAAATAGTGAAAGTAGATTTGATATAGGACAGATTTTTAGGGAGGAACAGTAGCAGTTGTTTTTTTTTTGGATCGACTATGAGTTGATTATCAGTTAGCCATGTTTCAGTTGAGTTAAAGGCAGGTTGGGTGGCAGAATGGAGTTCAGAGAGGGAGCTGGCTGTAGTAGTAACAGTTGAGTCATCAGCGTACTGAACTAATGAAGTCTGGGGGAGGAAGAGTAGAGTTTGTTAGTGAAAATATTAAAGAGTAAAGGCCCTAAAATAGAGCCTTGAGGAACACCCATTCTGGCTGGTAGAGGTGGTGAGAGTGCAGACAGCCATTTTACAGACTGGGTTCGATTGGAGAGGTAGCTAGAGAACCATTAAACAGCTTTGGGGAGAAGTTTAGTTCTTGTAATTTGTTTAAAAGGAGAGGATGAGAGACAGTATCAAATGCCTTGGACATATCCAGAAATAGGCATGAAACTAGCTTGTGGTCATCCCTGACAAGCGAGACTGTGTGGAGAAAGGATAAGAGTGCTGTGGTAGTGCTATGTCTGGGTCTGAAGCCGTGTTGAGTAGGAGTTAGAAGGTTATGTTTGGTAAGATATTGCATGACTTGTTTGTGAACACACTTTTCGAGGACTTTGGAAAGAGGGGACAAGATAGCAATAGGATGGAAGTTTGAGATATCTGAGGAGTTGCCGTCTTTGTGTATTGGAAGGGTGTGAAACTGCTTCATATAGTTGGGACTTTTCCTTCTGTGATTGAGTGATTAATTAGAATAGATACTAGTAGGGCAACAAACTCTGATGCTAGTTGGAGAAAGTTAGGAGGAGTTTTATCTGTAGAAGCAGAGCAGGGTTTTAAGTTGGATAGTAGAGTCTTGATGAAGGAAGTTGGCACTGGTTTGAGGGAGAAGGTGTTAGAGAGGGATGTAGTGGAAGTAGGACTTGTGACAGGAGGGTTTGGAGTTCATGGTGCGTTAGACTTTAATAGATTGGATATGGAGTCAATAAAGTAGGAGTCAAATAAGGAAGCAATTTCTTTGGGTGCTTTGTCTGGGGATGGATTTGGGGAAGAAGGAGTGCCTGGGTGGAATATCTGGTTAATGGAGTGCCAGAATGTTTTTGAGTTTGATTTTAGTGCAGTAGGAGGGTTATAGTAAAAGTCCTTTTTTATCTTTGTTTATGTATTTCTTTGTTAAGTTCCTAGCTTCTCTGTATTTTTGCAGATCATTAGAAAGTTTAGTTTGGGACCAAATTTTCCAAAGCTTGTCTCTGTTTTTCATAAGGTTGAGAGAGGCTTTGGATAGCCAGCGTGAAACTGTAGATTTGATGCGTATGGTATGAATGGGAGCCAGAGAGTCTAGGATGTCTAGAAAGATAGAGTTGAAGTGAAGGGCAGCTTCATCTAGGGGGAGGTATTTTAGAATGTCCCAATTAACTTTAGAGAGAAGGGTGTTACGAATTAAAGTTAGAGAGTTTGTGGCAGGTGATGCATCTGGGTGGCTTAGGGGAGAGAACCTAGTAACTTTTACTGGTGAGTGATCACTTATACAGTTTGGCAAGGTTTGGGGGTTGTGGTATTTTGTAGGCTGGGATACCAGTATCCAGTCTATAAGGCTATGAGTAGTGTGAGAGTTATTTGAATGGGTTGAGTGGGTGATAAGCTGAGAGAAGCCATATAAATTAATGTTAATTTTTGAATGGTCATTAGTGATAGTTAACCAGTTGATATTCAAGTCCCCAAGGAGAATGATTTTGTTGTGAAAATTGTGTGTGAAGAAGGAAAGTATATTTTCTAGTTTGGGGATGTTGTCTCCTGGAGGTATATAAATTGCAGCTATGGTGATGGAGGAGTGGTCATTAATTTTGAGATTTGCAGTGATCAGTTCTGCAGGTACAAAGGATGGGGTAGATTTGGGTAGCAATGTCAGGGTGAGATGGTTGGCATAAAGTATTGCTATGCCACCTCCTTTTTTGTTAGGGCGATCTAGCCGTAATATGTTATATTCTGGGGGAAGGATGTCACTATCTGGGATATGAGGTTTTAATCAGGTTTCAAACAAGGAGACAATATCAGGGTTGTGATGGATTATCCAGGCATGAAGTTCAGAGACTTTATTTAGTATACTGTGAGTGTTGATAGAGTAGAAGGAAATTTGTTTATTAGGTGGGGGAGAGGTGGATGGGGTGGGGGTGGAGATAGGTCCAGGGTTAGGGTGCATATCACCAGATAGGAGAAGGGTAGGTAGTAGATGGTTGTGCTTTCATAATGGTATTAGGTAGTAGCTGAGTTTGGGCTTGATGTTTGAAGTTGAATGGTAAGTGAGTGACTTTTTTATTTTAGGGAATGAAGTGTTAAGAGGAATGATGAAAGAGGATATGATTATAGACAAATGATTAGAATGAGAGATTGGATAGAGATATGTAGGAGTTGTTATGATAGGGGATAGTTTATAGGGGGTATAATTATAGACAAATGATTACCATAACAGATTGGATAGGGATATGTAGGAGTTGTTATGATAGGGGATAGTTTATAGGGGGTATGATTATAGGCAAATGATTACCATGAGAGATTTGATAGGGATATGTAGGAGTTGTTATGATATGGGATAGTTTATAGGGGCTATGATTATAGACAAATGATTACCATGAGAGATTGGATAGGGATATGTAGGAGTTGTTATGACAGGGGATAGTTTATAGGGGGTATAATTATAGACAAATGATTACCATGAGAGATTGGATAGGGATATGTAGGAGTTGTTATGACAGGGGATAGTTTATAGGGGGTATGATTATAGACAAATGATTACCATGAGAGATTGGATAGGGATATGTAGGAGTTGTTATGACAGGGGATAGTTTATAGGGGGTATAATTATAGACAAATGATTACCATGAGAGATTGGATAGGGATATGTAGGAGTTGTTATGACAGGGGATAGTTTATAGGGGGTATGATTATAGACAAATGATTACCATGAGAGATTGGATAGGGATATGTAGGAGTTGTTATGACAGGGGATAGTTTATAGGGGGTATAACTATAGACAAATGATTACCATGACAGATTGGATAGAGATATGTAGGAGTTGTTATGATAGGGGATAGTTTATAGGGGGTATGATTATAGACAAATGATTACCATGAGAGATTGGATAGGGATATGTAGGAGTTGTTATGACAGGGGATAGTTTATAGGGGGTATGATTATAGACAAATGATTACCATGAGAGATTGGATAGGGATATGTAGGAGTTGTTATGATAGGGGATAGTTTATAGGGGGTATAATTATAGACAAATAATTACATTGAGAGATTGGATAGAGATATGTAGGAGTTGTTATGACAGGGGATAGTTTATAGGGATGAGAAGTTAGAAGCAGGGGTAGGATTAGAACAGATAAAGTAAGTGCAGACATAGTGTGAGTAGGAAGGAGTGGTGATTTAGAGGATAAGTTTGGAAAGAACAGAGTAGTATGGGCTAAATGAGAGAAATACAGAAGTTAAGTTGTCCAAGAAATGTTGGCTAGGGGTATTAGGTAGGGACTACAGTTTTAATTGCAGGTGTTAGAAGTCAATGAAAGTATAGCAGTTGTAAAAAAGGAATTGGAGAGGGTTGGTCTGTGTAACAGGAAGGGGTGGGGGTTTGGTGGGCTGGATAATGTTGTGGATAGTTATAAAGGAAATTATATGGAGGGTGGGAGGGGAGTGAAGAGTGCCAGAGCATAGCGAGGGCGAACGGAGCAAGGCTACAGCTTCTGGAGTGCGATCGTCCAAAAAAAACAATCACTCAATCCCACTCTATGAGGTCAGTTTAAAACAAGTTTCTGCTTCTAAAATATTAAATTGAGGTACAAGGGGTTTGTTACCCAAATGTACAGTAAGCAGAGGGGCTTGTTTGTTGGGACCTATAAGTAGAAGTAGGGGTTTGGCAGCAGGGGTCTATATTATAACATCGAAGTCTTAAAACTTTGAATGTTATAATATCGAACCCTATGCACCGAATGCTGAAAATAGCGAAGCTGCAGAATATTGAATACTTTCCTAGGGAAAGTATTCGGTGGGCCATTTCTGCTGCTTTGCTATTTCCTCGACTGTGGAGCGAAGGTTAAGGTAAGTGTGTGAATGAAGATGAGTGTGCTATAGGGACCTTTGGGTTAGGGAGCGGGTAAGGTGAGTGTGCGATAGGGACTTTAGGGTTAGGGAGCGGGTAAGGTGAGTGTGCTATAGTTAGGGACCTTAGGGTTAGGGAGCGGGTAAGGTGAGTGTGTGGTAGTTACAGACCTTATGGTTAGGGTTGGGTTAAGGTAAGTGGATAGCTAGTAGTGCATGTATGATTTAGTGTAGGGTTTTGTGAAGTGTATGTGTGTGGATTATTTATTTTGGTGTGCTTGTGTTGTGTGTATGTTTGTCAGAACAGCAAACTTTTTCCCTGGGAAAAAATTCGCTATTCTCAGTGTTCACATTTATGGTCTTTCGATCGAATGAGTTCGATATTATAACATTTGAAGTTTTAAGAATTCGATGTTATAATATGGACTGTGGTAGCAGGTACCCGTGATATAGTGCTCAGCTAAGGTTATTAAAGCGAAAATGTAGCAGAGAAAGTACAGAATTTGCATTCAAACAGTATATGCAACCCTACACAATTATTTCAGTACTTGAGGGAGATATTTGCATACTTAGTGTCTATCTCTCACAGTTAGCTTTCCTGTACTGTGCTGGTCAGGGCCTTATTCCTGGTCGCTGAAGGGGGTTACCAAGCAGAGAAATTGAGATAGTAATCCAGGCTTTTGGAGGAAAAACATTAGGCTTGCAAAGAAACAGTCTGATTTACATAAGGTACTTATAAAGGTAGATACCATCCACCTTTGATCTGCATTTGAAGACACCAAGTGAGGCCAGTAGATTTCAAACCTGTACTATTATCATTTATGCAAATGTCAGAGACTAGCAAAAAGTTATGTTGTCTTTAATCTACAGAACTGGGTGCAGTTCCAGAGGACAGCTGGGATTATTTATTTATATATTTTTAAATCTAGGCTTTGCACAAGTAGGTGAGTATACTGATTATTAGTAGATGGTTGGAAAAAATAAAACAAAGCTGCAGACCTATAGGAGGGTCACCTGGAAGTAGCTCACACAGACACCTACTTGCATCCATTCCAGTAAACCCAACCATAGATAACAGTAAATAATGGAATGGTTTGGCTAATATGGTGTCAAACGTCAGTATTAAGCAAACAGCTTATACAAAGCTGAATGTTTTGTATCCTTAGAAGGCAATTTGGATGTTTTTCACTGCACATAAATGTTCATAAGTAAATGCTAGGGTATCAGTCTGCAGACTATTACAATCTTAGAATCAAACCCTGTACCTCGTATCTGTGAGATTAAAATGTTAACCATTATGCCAACTTCCTGGGCTCCTGATAAAACAATCAGGGAAGATAGCAAAAAAGTCCATTGTGTGAGCACACACACACACACACACACACACACACACACACGCACACA